>NC_083315.2:119683893-119984577 GCF_963455315.2 Globicephala melas
GAGGAATATGGTGTTTTTAAGGCAGATTCCATTTGTATTTGATCCAGGGAACTAATTTAAACTGACAAAATATTTTTAAGTGAATCATTCAAGTTGTGCTCAAATAAAAAATTTAGGGCAAGTAATTTATATGTGTGCCTCAAGCTTAAGAAACACCTGCCTCTTCTCACTGTATGTCACAACAGGGGGGTTCAATGGATGAATGGATCTGAGATCACATTAAATGCCTTGCAGCTTATCCAGATGCCAGAATAAAAATGTAGAAAACAAATACATCTTTGTGGAAATCAGCCCTTTACAAATTTTAAAAAACTTTTTATTGAAATGCGATACCTCCAGAAAAGTGCACGTGTCACAAATGTACAGCTGGATGCACTTTTCACAGTCAGGAACCCATGCAACCAACCTCAGATTGAGAAAAAGAACATCACCAAGCGTCCCAGAAGCCCCCTCTGCCTCCTCCTGACCTGTCATGGCAGAAACGAGTCTCACCTGTTCTTGTACTTTATATAAATGGAAGCAAATAGGAAAAAATGCAAAAACAAATCTAGGTGCAAAGATCCACTGCAGGGTATTTAAAAAATGCAGGGCCACTAGACCAAGCAAGGATACCTCACTCTTCTTAATCAGAATTTCAATCATTGTAAGAGTAGGATAAAGTCAGAATTTAGACAACAGTATAGGGAAATGACTGCACTTGATCATTTTTCAGTCTTCTGGTTTCTGACATATATAGTTGAGATAAATGCAATTCTTACTTCTCCACACACATTACCACTGAAAGCAAGTGATTACATTAGTTTTACCTATGATGAGAAATACAAGAAATACTTAAAACTTACCAAGGTCAGAGCACCTTTTGCTATATACCTTATATTAATAAATCATTTTTTAAAGTTTTGAATTCTATCTTTTATAACATGTAAAGCTAAATTTATCTGGTTTCCAGCATTTCCTGGATATATATTTTACGGGAAATATTTTATACTTGACTTTCCTAATAATTCTAAGCACAATTAAATTTATTTTTACTCTTCCCTTACCATTATTGAACCTATGCCCAGGTGACAAGAATTAGTTTTATATAAATCTAGGAAGATCATATTTTGGAGAATAACTGTTTCATTGAGCAACATCATAGACATGTGCCGAAAGCAAACAAATGATTTTTTCTTAACTGCACTAATGCTTCCCCCTCAATTCAGTTGAATAATTAACTTTATGGTGCAATACCTCACTGTCACTTAAGATTACCTCTCCTTGCAGAGAGGCTGTTGACTCTGAATCCCCGGATAGCATGCTAATAGTGAAGAGAGCAAGAAAGAAAGAGAAAGAAAGGCAATCAATCAAACAAACAAAAAGGGAAAAAAAAGTTTGCATAGCCTGTATAGATAGGAGTAGACAGGGAAGATAAAAGCTACGTCAAGAATTTTCTGTAATTGTTAATCAACTATATCCTAATATAAATTTAAAAAGTTAAAAAAAAAAGAAGAATTTTCTGTAAAGAGTACTTTGCACTATCTTCTCTCAGGGTCCTTTTTCTTCGATTCATTCTACCACCTACTAAAACCTGAGTTTCCTTCTCACCAAATTCCTTCTAGTTTTTAAAAAGTGTAGTGCTTAAGCATGAAATTCCTCATATTTCCGACCTCCCTCACAAATTTACTTACATTCACACCCATCTACATATATTATTTTATTCTCCTGCTCATACAGTGTTTTTGTAGCTTCCTGTAGCCTTCAACAGCTTAACCTCTCAGTTTCAGTTAGTAACTTAGTAATTCAGTTAGTAATTTCTCTAAAATTAGTAATATATGTTCATGTCTCTAAAGAAAAAGTAGATTTAAAAAGTGGAAGTCTCAGATCTCCTTCCCCTCAAATGAAACAAAGTTAGTTAAGTAAAAGACTAAAAAGAAATAGAAAATGTCTATATCAACAGCTACCAAATCAAAATTTTAAAAAAAGAAAGGAAAAGAAAAAAAAGTACAAAGTATAATTTATTTAACTTCAAAAAGTGGAGATCAAAGAAGTGAGGAAAGGATTTTGGATTGGCACAAAGAACCAGAGAAAGATTTCACCTCTACATGCATGGACTCCCCAGAATCCACACTGTTGAGATGACCAAATCTGCAAAGTTTCAGAAAAATGCCTAAGTTTTCAATTCAATGGAAGTCTATGTATGTTTGGACTATTGAAACTGGCTGTTGGGGAGAAAACCGCAAAGTCAAGAAAAGCAAATAATGAGTTTGATTCTCTAAGAAGGAAATGAAATCTCCTTGCCAAAACAATCCATACCATAAGAGTATGGTATATAACAAGTAAATTTGTGCCATCCACCATTGTGTAAAAAAATTAACTTTGTAAGACCAGAGAGCAGAGTTCAAGTGTTGTAACAAAGCCTGAATACAACCTCGTTAAACAAAGCCCTCCAACTTTACCATTTTCTTTACCTACAGAAATGTCAGAGAATGCAAAATTCATAGCCCTCACAATATATTTGTGGGAAAAAATCAAACTGCTCTGAGATATAATGGAAAAAGAATCCGAAGGTTTTGAAAAATTATATATGGGCAGAAACACCCAAGCACAAGAAAGATATAAAGTAGAAAATATTTAAAACACTACAGAGTGAAAGAAAAGAAGAAAGAAACAAAAGATATAAAAAGAAAACCACCATAAGAGGAATTTTAAGGAACCCCCCCAAAATGCTGTAGATCAATGAAATAAAAGCAAAAGATCTTAAAGATGAGATGACAAAACAACAACAAAAATAAGTGAAATTCCAAACCTGAGAAAACATATTGAGAACCTAGGAAACATCACTAAAGACTTAATATATTAATTAGACATAGCAAGTATTAATACAATAGTATAGAAACCTGAATTGTTGTAAAAAGGGCTTTAAAAAACCAAAGTGAATACTCATGAAAAACAATTTGATTAAGTAGCTACACATAAAGAAATACATACAGAAGGCAAAGGAAAAACAAGATAAAATGTAATATGTATTTCTGAAGCAGAAAAGTCAACAGATGGTAAAGATTTATTCAACAATATACTCCAAAGGAATTTCTATTAAATTGGGGGTATTTAAAATGGAGTTTTGATAATATGAAGCACTCTGCTCCAGCGACATTTGATACAGAATGTTCAGTACATGATATGTCGTACATAAGGTATTGTTCCTTGACTATAAAGAAATCAGTGAGTAAAACAGAAAAAAAAAAATCCCTTATTTCACAGAGCTTTCATTCTTTTGGAAATATGGCATGGAATGTGCCAAGTCAGTGACAGAGCCAATTCTAGATGAATTGAGCAAGGTATTTTCTATGTTCTTCTTTGAACTTCTCAGTATTTCTAGTTTCTGGAAAGAACAAAAAAACCCATGAGCCGATATTCACTTTTACTAATTTCCTTATCACCCAAACTTTTGTTTCTCCCAAGACCACTTTTCTATTTACTGTAACTATGCTGGAACAAGTTATTAAATATTTTCGTAGAATTTCCAAAATCTTATGTGGGGAAAAGAATAACACTTCAAATATCCATAATATTTTTAAACAATTATAAGAATAAATTGTATAGTAAAGCAATTCCTATCTGGCTATAGATAGAGAGGCAATTTTAGTATATGGAATGTGGAGTCAGACAAATTCTGGTGCAAATTGAGCCTGTGCTGCCGAACACCTGGATGATTTTGAGAAATCGACTTGGACACTAATGTCTACCTATAAGATTAGTGTGGTATAAAATATGCATTGAGCTTCATATTCTTCCTATAATGACTATAGGATACAAGTTGGTTCTTAATGCTATTTTCATTTTCCATATACTTCTTTTTTGTTTTGTAAGTCAAAAGCACATCTGGAAAATGACTTAAACTAACAGTGGTGCTCAATACTGCATACACATTGGAATCACTAGGGAAGCTCTTTAAAAATACGGATGCCTGAAAAAAAAAAAAAAAAAAATACGGATGCCTGAATCCCATCACTGGGGATTCTTATATAATTGGTCTTGGGAGGGAATGAAGCTTCATCTTTTTTTAATCTCCCCTGGTGATTCTTATGTGCAGCCAGGTTTGAGACCTACTTATCTAGAAACACTTCAAATGTTTTCATCGGACTAGATTATTTTTAATTCCTTTAAGTCTTTTCACTTACATTTTGTTGAGTTGTGTCTGCCCTATAAAACTACTATCAATCAAATTCAAATCCTTGTCAATTTTACCTCCTAAATACTTCTCAAGCTCATCTCCTACTCACTTTCCCTCATATTAGCAGTCTGGCCTTCATCATGTTCCCCCTGGGTTATTAAATAGGTTCCTGACTGCTATCTCTCTATGATTTTTCTTCTCAAATTATTTTTCAGGCCAGCAATAGAATCTCATTCACTTCCTGAATCTTTTCAATTCTTACTTATCATGTAAGATGGAGCACAAGTCTTGCCCTTCAATGTCCTCCCCCACTTTTCTCCTGCTTAACAATGAGCATATCTCTGCCACTTCCACTACACAATCTGTGTTCAAGTACCATCAAACTGATTGTAGTGTCATACCACTACATGAAACATTGTATTACTTTGCTTATTGCCATTCTGTTTCTTCTCCTTGAAATGCCATCCTTTTTTTTTTCTTTTCCAGGATCATCCTTTGAGATTTCTCAGAAATTTATCCCCCTGAAAAACTTTTAAGCTCTTTGTTCGAGGCAAAGAACAACGGCCCTATATTCATAAAGCTCTTGGTGCATTGATCACTCTACCAAAATTCTTCCATTAAATTGTAAGTTCCTCAATGAAGGTACTGTGTTGATCTTATCTTTGTATCCCCAAAGGTTAGTATTTTTACCTGTGGTGATCAGTAAATATGATTTGATTAAATTGGTCCAAGGAGCAGAAAAATGTATCAGTAGATATTTTGTGCTTTCTAGAGTAGAAAAATGTCTCACTGGAAGTGGCAATTAAGAATATTTTTACTGAGTTTTTAAGAATCTTTTAGAGTTACTGATGGCTAAAACTAACTAGGGTTACCACATACTGTGATGGAAAACTTGAACTATATATTTTATGGGGTCATGATTTTTGTCTTGGAATATATGGAATAAATTAATGGGATCCCATCCCCTTGGATTGTGCAGATCATACATGGTACCCTAGGCTAACACTAATCAAATATGCTAATGCCTTGAAACAGTAACTTTTAAATTTATGGCATTATGCTTATAAATTAATAAAAATATTCATCTCAAAATAAATCAAAAAATTTTTAAATCAGCAGACGTGAAAGTATCATTTAAAAAATTTTGTATTCCCTTAATCTTTTTCACAACAAAGGAATTTCAACGAGAAGCTTCCATTTAAAAATGGATCACTTTTTTAAAAAAGTAGCTTTTTGTTTAAAATATTTTTTGTTTAATTATTTTATTCATGGGAAATAAATGTGTAAAATGACAAGTTATTAGAAGGCAAAAATTAAAAGTTAACCAGATTTTCTTGAAGATTTACATGGTCTACTAGAAAAATCTAGTTCTGGGACCTTTCTTTCATAACTGATTTACCCTGTTGTGACAGATGTGCAAATACTATTCAGTTTTCTTCTTGAAAAGAGTTTTTGATTTTGCCTTACACTTCTGCCCTGGCTAGATGTCACCCATAGCTTTAGTTTACCTCATACAATGACTAGCCAAGCATCACAAGGAAATAGAATCTAAGAAATATTCTACAAGCATGAACTTGATAGGATCATGTCAGAAATGGCAGATCACCAAATTTTAAGAATTGGAGGCTGTCTTCTAGTTCTCATTAAGATGGTAATTAATACCATCTTCAGTTTGGTACATTTGCAAGCAACATGAACAATCTGAGATCCCATGTAGATGCCATGCCTGAAATATGACTTGGATGGTTTGGGATGATGACCTGTTCGGGGCATCCAGCACTTCCATTGTAGGGTAAGTTTTGTTGTCACAAGTCAGTGTCCAGGCAGATGATGCATTCTTGACAATGAAGCCCCATAATTAACTGGTATATTCCAAAGGCTGTTACCATTTTTTCAGGCTGTAAAAATATTCTTAATGCTGGTACTGATCAGTTGACAGTTTCCCCACATCTTTTACGGCTGTAAACTGGGGAAATGTTTTGATAGTACAATCAGATATTTTGCTTCCAGTATCTAAAAGAAAGGTATTGTAAAAATAACTGCCAATTTCCTTAGAATCCACTTTCAAATTCAACAACCCAGTTTGAACACCAGTTATAAAATACCCTGGATCCTTGTTATGACAGTCCCCTTTTTGTTAGGACACATAGCTCTTTCTGTTCGCAAATTACCACAAAGAGATATCAATAGAGACAAGTTTAATTTTGGACTTCAGCTTATCCAAGAACCAAGCACATTTAAGGAACCACTTTGTCATTTTACCAGCTTCCTCCTGAAATTCGATCATTCTCCAAGAGAATCTTGGGATTTCTACCACATTCGTAGACCAGATGAATACTAAAAGTGGACTTAGCTCAGTAGAGTACACTTATGACTAAGAGATTGAAGAAAGACCACTTGAATCACTATTTGACTCATAATTTATTCTAATGGAATAATTTGATATCTGAACTAAGATGTAGGCACAAAGCTTTTATTACATGTAATAGATTAGAATAAAACTTTATATGCCCCAAAATAGGAATAATCAAATAAATCATGATGCATTTTTATTATAAAATGTGTTTTCATTTAAATGTTGTTTATGAAAGATATTCAAAACAACATAAAATGCCTTTGATACAGCATTATATAAGAAAAAACAGGACACAAAATTGTATATCATATATGATTTAAAATATGTGATAATATATGCATAGAAAAAAATAGAAAATAACACAATAATGTTATGTAGTGATTATCTCTATCAAGTAATTATTGATGGTTTATTTTACCTTTACCTGAAATTGCTCTGCATTTTCTTTTTTTAACTATAAATCACTTTTGTAATAAAAACTTTAGAAAAAAATTAATTCAGATCACATTAGATATTGATGAACAGAAATGTGCTCAAATTTTTATGTTTTAAATTATTTTATGGTGTTTTTGAGGATAGATTATATATATGAGTAATACACTTTAAAATATTAACTCATTTAATCCTAATAACAACCATACTGAGGCAAGTTCTATTATCATGCCTGTTTTACAGATGAGGAAACTGAGGCACAGGACACCAAAAAACTAAGTAACTTAACCAAATACATACATTCTTGGTGATGGAGCTGGGATTCTAGAATATGTGCTATTAGCTGTTATGCTATACTTCCATTTATAATGACTATATAAATTTTATATGCTTTTTTAAATTGGCTGGTGGATTATAATTTACTGAATATTAAAATAGGTTTTGCTCAAAAAACAAATTAGCATTTATAAAACCAACAATAAAATTATTTTCTTACTTTCATTCACGATATCCACACCTAATGAGCCATTTTACTTTAATAAACTTGAGGACAGATGCCTCTCAAGAAGCACTGTCTCACAATGCATGGCCATGTCATTGGCTTTAAAATGTTTACAGGCCTATTTAATTTTTTAGATTTCCCTAAAATTCTGCAAAATGTTAATTTTCATAGCCAGCATTTTGTAGCATCTATGGAAGGAATTTCTTTTACATTGGCCTCATAAGCATTTTTTGATTGAATATAAAGTTTTTAGAGAGACTGCTGACCTTGAGTTATAAATGATAAGTCCTTTTTTATCACGGCTGGTTCCATTAATCACTCAGAATGGAAAACAATGTGCTGAAATGTACCTTTTCTCAGTGCATATTACTAAGCATTATTGTTGGGATATGTTTGGGTTTGCACTTTGCAGCTGCCAGATATGCCTTGTTACATATTGCTTAAACATGAGTTTCCAAGAACATGAATAAACAGTGTTTTTAATAACAATAGCTATCACTCACAAAGTAATCTGTAATTTAGCAAGTTTTCAATTGAAAATGTAAAGAAACTATGCTAAATAAGCCCCATAACAGAACAGATGTTCTCCTGCTTGGTTTCCAAAAAGTTTACATAATTTAAGTGATGTAAAGTTTTCAATTAACATATTTCCATAAACATAGATTATTTTCATTCTCAACAGCAAACATTTACTACGTCTTGATATGTGCTGCAAATTCTGCAAGATATTATAATGCAAAGATACAGTGCCTGTTCTCAAAATTGTGTTTGGGACAGGATAAATCATGGAAAAAACTGGATGGCTGAATGAGTAGGTAGGAAAATAATTAATAGCCAGGTAAACAGCATAGGAATTTGGAATCTGAAATTTTAGTTGAATCCTTCTTGACAAGGGTAACTTTCCTAACTTCACAAATTCTATAATTGCACATTTGCACATTTGTAAAATTAGGCTAAATGGGAATAAAATAAAATACGTAAAACATGCCACACCTCACTGTATGAGGTGAAGAGCAAAAGATCTGCATCTACTGTTGTGTTCACTGGCTCTTGGTTAATTATTGGCTTTTAGCAGGTTTATGATAAATACATGTTTCAGAAGGATGATAACAGGAAATAATTCCTTCAGGAAATCAAGAGCAGTATTAAGCGTTAAAACCTCAAAGAAAATTTTCCCAACATGATATAACTTGAGCTATACATAGGGAAACACTCTAGAAAATATATAATTATTGAAAAAGTAAAAAGGGCAATCCAGAAAAAGCCAATTTTGGAAGCAGATATACAAAGGTTGAAATCTTAACAACTGAATATATAAACTTACTTGTATAGGAAATGTGTACAGAAATAAAATTGGAGAAATAGCTAGGGTGATCTCATTATAAAGATTCTTATAAGTTAACATAATGCTTTCCAGGTTCATCCACGTTGTTGCAAATAGCAGGATGTCCTTCATTTTATGGCTGAATCATATTCCATTGTGTGTGTGTGTGTGTATAATATTTTTTATCCATTCACCCATGATGGACACTTATGTAGCTTCCACTTCTTCATATTATGAATAATGCTGCAATGAACATAGGAGTGCAAATATCTCTGAGATGCTGATTTCACTTCTTTCATATATATTCCCAGAAATGGGATTAATGGATCATATGGCAGTTTTATTTTTAATTTTTGAGGAATCTTCATACTGTTTTCCATTACTGCTGCAGCAATTTGCATTACAGCCAATAATGTACAAGGATTCCTTTATATCCACACCCTTGCCAACATTCATTATCTCTTGTCTTTTTGTTAATAGCCATCTCAAATTGTCTGAAGTGATATCTCACTGTGGTTTCGATTTGCATTTCCCTGAGGATTAGTGATGCTAAGCATCTTTTCACGTACTAGTGGGTCTTAATATATCTTCTTTAGAAAAATATCTATTCTGGTTCTTTGCTTATTTTTAATCAGGTTATTCATTTTTTGCTATTAAGTTATATGAGTTCCTTATGCATTTTAGATATTAACTCCTTATTATACATATGGTTTGCAAAAATTTTCTCCCATTCTGTAGGTTGCTTTTTCATTTTTTTGGATTATTTTCCTTGCTGCGCAAAAGCTTTTCAGTTAATGAATGGACTTGGAGGGCATTACGCTAAGTGAAGTAAGCCAGGCAGAGAAAGATAAATACTGTATGATATCACTTACATGTGGAATCTTAAAAAAAAAAGGCAAACTAATAGAGAGTAAAATGATAGTTGCCATGGGCTGGACACGGTGGAGCTAAGGAAAAAGGGGGAGTTATTGGTCAAAGTGTACAAACTTTTATTTATAAGATGAATAAGTTCTAACTAAGATCTAATGTACAGTATGGTGACTACAGTTAATAATATTACATTGTATGTTTGAAATTTGCTAAGAGTAGAATTTAAGCATTCTCATAAATAAGATAATTTAATGAAGTGATGGATGTGGTAATCATTTCACAGTGTATATGTATATAAAATCATCACATTGTATACTTTAAAAATATAAAATTTTATAAAGCAGAAATAAATGAGACAGGAAATAAGCATACAATAAATAGAAAGAAAAAGCACAGGAAAAATTCAACTATCTTGTTGGAGTATGCAAACTTACGTGTTTATATTATAAGCATAAGCCAGAAAGTTAGAGATTACTAGAGGTTACTTTTAGGGAAAGGGATTAATAGAGGTTACTTTTAGGGAAAAGAGTAATTTTGAATGGGATGAGGCAGGCAGAGGGCTTCTGAGATGCTAGCCAACTATACAGGGTGGTTACACAGTTGTTTGCTTCATAATAATACTTTATTAAAATTTTTATTTTAGACCAAAAAAATACAATTTTGTTTGTCAGTTATACCTCAATTAAAAAACAGTTAACATAAAAAAGAAAATAACACAATATACCAATAAAATAAGAAGTCATTAAGGTTCTGTGAATGGAAATATAAAGTGTAAAAACAGTATTTTAGAAGTACAAAATAAGTGTACAGAAAAAATTAGAATTCATGAGAAAATACTGAGGCAAAAAGAAATAATTATCCTAAACATGCAGAGAAGAGCTGTACCTTTAAAAGTTACTCATTCAACAGACTGAGAACAAATAGTTCAAATATGGAGAGAATCCTTAATGAAATTTATTTATTTATGTTTTTAAAATTTTAATTTTATATTGAAGTATCATTGATTAAAAATGTTGTATTAGTTTCAAGTGTACAGCAAAGTGATTCAGTTATACATATATCTATTCTTTTTCAAATTATTTTCCTATTTAGGTTATTACAAATATTGAGCACAGTTCCCTGGGCTACACAGTAAGTCCATGTTGGTTAATATATTTTAAATATAGTTGTGTGTACGTGTCAATTGCAAACTCTCAATTAGAGACATATTTTTTCCTAAATATGGCTAAAAAATTAGAAGTTAGAATAATATGAAATACAAGCAAAAATGGCAAGATAAAAGGGGAAAAATTTTAAAAACGCTGTAATTTGCTAGAAAACTAAAAATGCATTAAATTCAGTAAATTAAATGACTAGTAAATTTGATAAGTGCTCACAGAATTAGGGAAGGCAAAAAGAGATGAAAACAATGAATAAAGATCTTGACTAACAAGGACAGAGAAGAATAAACCAAGACGAGAAACAGTCGTCTATTGTATGATTCTAAAAAGAAAAAGAGAAACAATAATCAAGAGATTTAGAAATAAAAGTTACTGAGATTAATATTTATAGATCTAATTATAGATCTATAGATCTAACATTTTATAGATCTAAGTTTTATTGGATCAAAGCCCTATCCATCCCGCTCCATATTGTTTATGTCTACTTTTATACTATGCTAGATTTGAGTAGTTGCAACAAGGACGATATGACCCATGAAGCCTAAGATATTTCATCTCTAACCCTTTAAAGTTTGTAATCCCTGATGTATACCAAACCACACCTGATAAATAGTAGCTACTTGTCATTATTATTACCTTATTATTATTTGAAGTATTTTTCAATTGTGTCCAGCTCATTTGAAAATAAAAAAATCCATAGCAGCATCATAAATATGGAAGTAATATATATTTCAACAAAAGTCATAAAAATGTGCAGTGTTTTACAAAAATTTAGACATTTACTACTTCACATGCTATAATAAAGGTGAAAGTTCATCTTAGTTCAAAATTTTTTAAAAGCAATATGAGAGCAGGCAATAAGAAATGTTTGTCCTTTCAACAAAGAAATGTCAATTTCTGAAATCTACAGGATGATTTTGGAAATAAGAAACATAAATAAAGATTTACTCTGTGAAAAATTTTTAAAAATGGAAGAAAGCAAAGTTGAAGTTCATTTTTTACAGAGTATTACAAACACATTAAAATGTTTTACTAAGGTTTTTAATAAAAATACTTAACATATTATATCTCTCATTTTTTTCAGTCATCCATCCATTCATTCCCCCCAACAAATAAATATTTATTGAATGTCTAGATACAATGCTAAATGCTATATACATAACGGTAAAAAAAAGAATACACTATCCCTGCCTTCTTGGAGCTTATAATCAATCTATTAGGGGAGAAATGACATCAAATAGTCATGCAGATATAAAATTGCAAAATGTGCTAAGTGACATGAAGAAACAATGTTGAGAAATATAGTGCATTTAACAAGGAGTGTATCTAGTCTTCTGAAATTGAGTTAAGGGAGCAGTAAGAGAGGCACAGCATAAGAGAATTGGAGGTTCTAGACAGTGCAATAAAGGAATAAAATGTTCAAGGACTGAAAAAATTTTTAACTATCATTATTTGCCAAATACAGGATTGTGAATATAGAAAAAAATCTGCACACACTATTGGAATTAATAAATTAATAGCGAGTTTGCTGGAAGCATGGTCAGTAAACAAAAATCCATTCTATTTCTCTATGTCAGTAGTAATAGAAAATATAATTTAACATGGGAGCCATTTTCAGCAGCATAATAAATCAGATAACCAAGAAAAAATGCAACAAACAGTATGTGAGACTTCTACTTAGAAAACTAAAATGAATGATTGAGAGAAATTAAAGAACTAATTATGGAAGAATAGACCATAAGCATGATTATAAACTGTCAAATCTCTCTAAGCTGATCTATAAGATTTATTTGATTTGATTTGATTTGATTCTTGAAATCAAAATTTCAAGAATGGTTTGGGGTAGGTTATTGATAAGTTGATCTCAAAACTTACATGACATGCAAAGTTTAGAGAATGGCCAAGTTAATCTTGAAGAAGAAAGAGAACAGTAGGACTATATGACCAGATCTAAAGATTTATTAACACACTATGGTAAATAAGAAGGTGAGGTACTGGCCCCAAAATAGTTCAATAGACCTACAGAACAGAGTAGAGCCTGGACTCATACCCAGTTGTATGATTTATGACAAAGTTTATGCTGAACAAATATGGGAGAAGGGTGGGATTTTCAACAGAAGTTGTTGAATCAATTGGATTCTCACATGCAAAAAATTAATTGTGAGCCTCACTATAAACAGAAACATCCCAGGTGAATTGTAAATCTAAATGTGGGAGGCTAAATCAACAATATTTTTAAAGATAATATATATATATAATATCTTTATGACCTTGCCCATAGTCATTTCTTAAACAGGGTATCAAAAGCATTAATAACAAAGCGAAGAATTGATAAATTGGGCCACGAGAAATGAAGAACTTCTGTTTATCAAAAAATCCACTGAAAAGTGTGAAAAGGCAAGCCACAGAGCAGATGTTTGCCCAAAATATACCTGAGAAAGTAGTTTTACACAGAATATGTTTAAAACTTCTATGCACCAATAAGAAAAAGGCATACATTCCAATTTTTTTAAAGGATCAAAATAACTGAACAGACAATTCACAAATGGCCAAAAAAAAAGACTGGTGAACATATTAAAAGATGCTCAACTTCACTAGTCTTCATCAGGGAAATGGAAATCAGTATAATTCTATGCAGAAGGTCTAACATATAAAAAACAGGTAATAACTAATTGCTGGTAAAGATGTGAAACATATGGATTGTCAATGAACTTTAGTTTTCTGATTACTATTTTTTCTTCCACTAGTTTGGGAATTTTGTACCCATTTTCTATTACCTCAGTAATGACTCTTGAAAGTTTTTAATTTAAGAAGTTAATTTAATTTCTTATGTAGAAGGGGTAAGGGCAAGAAAGAGCAAAGACACTCCTGAATAAAAATAAGGTGAGGGAAATCATTCTGCAAAACAGTAAAATTTTGTAAGAGCTACAGCAATTAATACACTGTGGTATTTGCACAAGAATGGGCAAATAGAACAGAATAGATTATGCAGAAGTAAACATTTCTATTTAAAACATTAGATGTGAAAGAGTTGGAAAGAAAAATATCTATTCAACAATATTATTATTGTTATTATTATTAATTGGTTATCTATATATATTTATTAAAAAACATGAAATTTGATTTTTTACTAAATATTGCATGCCCCCCAAATCAAAATGAATCAATTAGAGTCTTAAACCTGGAAGACAAAATCTTAAAACTCATAAGAACTATAAAAGAATAGCTTAATAATCTCTGGATAAGAAAATATTTATTAAGTAATTTTTTAAGTTTACTGAATGTAATAGAAGGGAATAATACACTTGATTTAGTCAATAACTTCTGTTGATAAGAATAAACTATAATGAAGCAAAATGCAAGCAACAGCACACATAAGTGGCAATAATAGGTATTCAGATTATATAAAGAACCCCTGAAAATCCATAGGTAAAAAACATAATCTAATAGAAAAATACTAAAAGAGACATTTCATAGAAGAAAACAAATCATTTTAAAATGGTAAACACATGAAAAAAGATGTTCAACTTCATCAGTAATAAGGAAATGAAATTAAAACTCCCAATGACATGCCATATTACACATATATGTTGGACAAAAATTTGCTGACAGTAACTAATGTTGGTGAGGATTTTGAAAAATATGGGACTCATTCTTAACAGAAAAATAAAATGAGATGACAATTTTGGAAACTATATACCATTATCATGTGAAACTACATGCTACTGCATTGTACTTCAAGATATATGCACTATAAAATCTCTGCCATATGTTAACTGAGATATGTACAAGAATATTCTCCATAGCATAGTTTTTTAAAGGAAAAAATACTGGAAACTATCCAAATGTCTATGGATTAATAAATAAATTATTGTTTACTTAAACAAAGGATTTTTAAACAATGGAAATTAATGTATAAGATGCAGCTGACAAAAATGATACGAGTGATGAATACAAATAGAGCCAAACACAAACAAGAAAAGTTCACATTTAGAATAAATTCAAAATTCTTTACCCTGACTTTCAATTTCTACACATTCTGGTTCCATCTGATACTATTCTTATGAATAATTTATTTGTTGATTGATTTACTTTCTGTCTTCCCTCTGCTGAAACTGACATTCCACGAAAATGGAGATTTTTATCTATGTTGTTCAGTAGAAGTGTGACTGACATTGAATGAGTCAGTACACTATTACACTTAAGTAATTATAGTTCATTTTTGCATTATTGAAATCTATTTACTGTCCCTGAAACTTTGGATTTTCGATGGTGATTGCAGCTTCCTTGGGTACAAAATAAATTTCACTATGGTATACAATGTTGATGATTTACCTTGTTATCTACTCTGTCCTTCCTGTTTACTAAGATAAAAATTAATTCTGTTTAGGGCTCTACTGTATGCAGAAAAGTTCTAAATATATGAGCTCCGTTACAGAAATATGAACAAATGTCACACTTTTGGCCAATGATTTGTGTAGAATTTCAGATAAGCATTTTAAAGAGAAGCAGACCCTATGGCACATCACATGTCTTCTTCATGTTCTCTTCATTTTCCTACCTGGAATATAGCAGGAATCCAGACCTAGACTTCCTATCCTTTTGTAATATAAGAAAATTTAACTGCTGGAAATTTATATTTCTTTGGAAAAGAAAAATATGTGTGTCAAAATGGGTAAAAAAGTGAAAAAAAAAGGACTGAAAGGTAAATTGATAAAATCTCCAAGAAAACAGAACTAAAAGATATAAAGAGAAAGATCAGAAAGGAAAAAAAGAGAGAAATAGAGGATAATTCTAAGAAGTTCAATATGTGACTATTAGGATTTCAAGAAGAAAACCTAGATGTGGGGAATAATCAGAAGAAATACAAATTGCCTAGATTTGAAGGACTTATATGTTTTTTAGTAATAAATGAATGGAAATCTAAATCAATACACATTTATTTTTTAATTTTATTTATTATTATTATGATGATGTTTTTGGCTGCACTGTGTGGCATGTGGGATCTTAGTTCCCCGACCAGGGATGGAATCCATGCCCCCTGAAGTGGAAGCATGGAGTCTTAACCACTGGACTGCCAGGGAAGTCCAATACACGTTCATTTTAAACTTCAGAAGACTGAACTTCTATCACCCTAAGTTTTGACATGTGAGCTCACATTCAGCCATTCTCCTCATCCACTCACATCTCCATTCCAGTAGCTTCTCTTTTCTTTATTTGATCAGGTCTTGACCAAATAGACTCACAGCATAAATAAATATAAAAGCTTCATATTTTTTTATAATCATGAGGCTTCAAGCACAGCATTGTAAATTCTTCGTTTTAAACCATTTGTTTCTGAGCCAAGTACCTGAAAAGCTCAGCACAGTGTCCTGTGTGTATTATGTATGTGAGTATATATACACAAACATATATAGGCATGTTCGTATATATGTGTGCGTGTACATATATCTTTGTGTGTGCATATAATTACATATATGTACACATATATATAGTACTTATGTATGCAGACATGTGTGTGTAAATATACATATATGTATATTTACATACTATTCTGTGTAGAAGTCTTATAATTTATACCATTTTCGCTTTGTTTTTTTAAACTATTTTATTTATAGTCCTATAAAAAATTTTAACCTTTTATTTTTTTGGAAAAACCTCCCTTATATGGAATCTCAGTGAAGAGTATCTTGAAGAAGACATATCAATAATTTAACTAGGTGCGAAATTAAAGAAATGCACTTGCCAGAAACTTTTATTTTTTTGAGTGTTTGAGTTTTGAGTTGATGCAGCATCCTCAGCCTACTTCTCTGGTTCTCAATTTTGGCACCCCAGCACAATCATCTGAGAGCTTTTAAAAATCCTGATGCCCAGACTTACTGGCAGATCAATTAAGTATGAATCTCTGGGAGTGGGAACCAGGCATCAGTATTTGTTAAAACTCACCAGCTGATTCCAGTGTGCCACCATGATTGAGAACTGGAAGGCCTGAAGGGGATGGAATGAAGTACAGGAGGTGATTTATGTGTATTTAGGGTAGGAGCTCTTCATGGGTAATTTAGTAAAATGCATGGTAAGGCTGCAAATTTTTCATTCATAAATAAATAATAGATAAATTCTCTCTCTCACACACACACACCTTTGACTTGTATTTTGTGAAAATAAAATAAATATCCCTATTTCACTAAAATTCCAGCTCATTTTGTTGTGCAAAATTAATAAATGAAAAGTGATTTTCAGAGACTGGTTCAGATCTGGTTCCTTACAGATGTACCATAAATACTTCATATGTTGATGTTCCCTGTATTTCCTATCATCAACTCTATAGAAAAATTAAGTAGGTTATATATCTCCATTAAAGATAACTGTAAACAATAAAATGTCTCTCCCTAAAATATAAAAGGGTGCTAAATAGGATTGATTCTGAATATAAATATATGAGAAGATTTTTAGTAAAAAATAAGAATGTAAATTTACATGTGAATTTCTCAATAATTTGAATTAGTATTTACCTAACAGTGATTCTATACATCATAGACTTCATCCTGGGTTATTTTAATACAGAGATAAAAGGCAGGAAAAATAAATAGTTCCACCTTATTTTTTTAATATAAATTTATTTATTTTATTTGTTTTTTTTTTGGCTGCATTGGGTCTTCCTTGCTGCACGCGGGCTTTCTCTAGTTGCTACGAGCTGGGCTACTCTTTGTTGTGGTGCGTGGGCTTCTCATTGCAGTGGCTTCTCATTGCAGTAGCTTCTCTTGTTGCGGAGCACAGGCCCTAGGCGCATGGGCTTCAGTAGTTGTGGCTTGCAGGCTCTAGAGCGCAGGCTCAGTAGTTGCGGCGGCGCACAGGCTTAGTTGCTCCGCGGCATGTGGTATCCTCCCGGACCAGAGCTTGAACCCATGACCCCTTCATTGGCAGGCGGACTCTCAACCACTGTGCCACCAGGGAAGCCCCTACAGTTCTACTTTATTATAAGTTTCTCACAATAAAGAAAAATCGTGTTTTTGACTAATTTGGCTGAGAATATGAAATTCAAATAAGAGACATACCAATTTTATTCCCTAGAAATCTTTTAAAATATGCAGCTTCTTTGAAGACAAGGACAGTGACAAAATGCCTAGCAGTAATATAAATCATGTTCCACATTGGAATCAACAAGTGAACTTTAAAAAAACTAACTCCTTCTTCTACACCCAGAAAATCTGACTTGATCCTTTGGGGTGAAGTCTAGACATTGTAACTTTAAAAAATTCCTCAGTATTTTACCCATTACCATAGAGTTAGTACACACAGATTATATGTCTTAAAATATGATAGTTGAACGTTTGGTGTTAATTTCATAAAAAATTACACTTTCCTCCTTTTTGGAACCATGAACTTCACATACCTGCATAGGAGTTATCAAGAGAAATCCTTAAGAATATATAAAGTGTTTCTGCTGAAATCACAAAAAGCAAGAAAGGGACTTTGGCAACTATTTATTACATGATTTCCTGCTGTCTGAAAAATCTCAGATGTGGCAAATCTACCTCCCCAGCTCTGTAGTTCTAGCTTTATGAGGTACTTATATGGTGAGGTTAAATTTACTATTTAGCATGAAAATGGGAAAGAGAATTTGTATCACATGCCAAGAAAAAATATATCAGGATATCTCCTTCTAAATATATCTGTCCTTACCCCCAAAGTTTTCATTTTAGTGTCAGCCACTTAACTCTATGTCTATCTATCTCCATTTTTTCCCTTAAGATCACCATTATTAACCCACAATCTTTATTTTTAATAAAGCTCCAAAGCCCAGGAATTAGCTCCTCCTATCCCTCTTAGAATCAAGGACCATCTACTATACTTGAGTATATGCTTAATGAATCTCATTGCCTGCCACCATCTGTATAACTCCAAACAGCTTGTTGAAATATTTTCTCAAGAAAATTACATCTTATTAAAGAGGAAGAGGAGGAAAGAATGGATCATTTCCAGCTACTAAGAAAATAAAACTTTCTCCATATTGTTATACTGGTATGAAGAATGTCTAAAACCACCCTTTGTTCCCCCTCCTAATGCTTCCATCAATCTGAGATGTTCAACCCCATTTTAGTTGACATAGTGAAAACCCTAAGACTTGCTCAAAAGAGACAATGTAGCACTGCTGCCACTCCTCATTCATGTAGAATTCCTGTGACTAAGAATGGAAGTTTGGATAGAAATTACAGTGCCCATTAATTTCAGAACCTTCAGGAAACTATGCTTTTGGAGAACCCCTTCCAATATGCCCCCAAGTTAAGAAAGAAATGACAAGGACTTTCCCACTGGCCACTGCTGAAGCCTGCTGTATCTTAAAAGGCGTGAACATTCAGTTAATTCAGTTTCAATTAATTGAATTCAGTTAATTGGATTCAGTTAGTTTTGTTTGTTATATTCCAGGCACTTCTTTAATTGATTTACAGAGTTTGAATCTTATGTCTCAGATCAAGCCTATAAGGTACTGATATTATCTTCATTTTCAGAGAAGGAAACTAATGGTCATAGAAGTCAAGAAATAAATATGCAATTCCAGAACAAGAAGCTTCTTCAGCGTTGTGGCATGTAGTGTTGCCCAGTAAGCCTAGACGCATGATTTGTGACCAGGATATTGTGATATTGCATTAGCAGACACAATTCTCTGGCCATAATTCTGGGATGCTTCTGACCTACACCATCCTGATTGCTTCTAAGTTCCTCCAAATTGCCATCCATGCATAAATAAACTTTTCTACTATGGCAGAGATCTGAAATAAACAATCCTAGAAGGTCAATCACTGAACCATAAAGGGAGAAAGGGGACAAGAGAGCAGGCTGCCCTCACTCCCTGTAATCTTGGCACTGCATACTTCTTATTTATGCCTCAGTTTTAACCAGACAGTGCTGGATTAAGTGGATAAAGGATATTTTGTTTCCTCAATTCATTTTTAAAAAACCACTTCCAGTACATATCAAATCTTAACAAATATGTAAATTCTTTGTAATTGGCATAACTGGCCCAAATAGTGATAATAAAAATGATCATGCTGATAACAACTGGTCTCAGCCCTTAAAAATTATCTAATTTGGGCTTCCCTGGTGGCGCAGTTGGTTGAGAGTCCGCCTGCCGATGCAGGGGACACGGGTTCATGCCCTGGTCCCGGAAGATCCCACATGCCACGGAGCGGCTGGGCCCGTGAGCCATGGCTGCTGAGCCTGCGCGTCCGGAGCCTGTGCTCCGCAACAGGACAGGCCACAGCAGTGAGAGGCCCGCGTACCGAAAAGAAAAAAAAAAAAATTATCTCATTTAATTACAGTAACCCTAAATATGTTTTATTACAATACTTATTTTACAGATAAAGATTTTGAGGCACTAATATGTTAAATAATTCATCTAATTTCACACAGAGATCTCTTTTTATGGTCTGTTTTCCCCCAATCTGTGATACTATGTGTTTCAATTATTTTAGTGATTCAGCAGAACTGGTATTTGCTAAGTAACAATTCATGTCTAAATTTTTCAGACTGTTGAGTATTTTGAGTATGTCATTATTCACAGAACTCAAAATATCATCTATATAAAGTAGCCATTCTGAACAGTACATATTTAAAATTACAGACTCTTGGAAGACAGAAGGATCGTTAACCTCCATGGGAAAAGCTTTCCAAATGACAACTTGTTCTTTTAACATATGGATGCCATATTTTCTCTTTCCTCTCTAACCAAAAGGATTTGATTTCAAACACTTCTGAAATCCAGCACCAAAAAACATTGTTCCTAGAAAATAATCTTCATGATTCTTGGTTCCCATATTTACCACATGCCAATGAAACATAAAGATTTTATCAGAAATACAGAACCCTAAATCCCATTCTAAACCTAATGAATCTGAATCTACAAGTTTAAGGCCTAAAACTGTATTTTAACAAGCTTTTCAAGTGATTACAAGCCACACAGTCCAGCACTGATCTTCTTATTGGATGGAAAGAAACCAAAGCTTTAATGGTTATCAAAATGTGATCTCCGGGCCTGCAATGTCGGCATCGCCTAAACTTGAACTTCAATTCATAACTTCTGAATCAGAAATCTAGGGATAGAGCCCAGCAACCTCTGTTTCAACAAGACTTCATATGATTCTGATGCATGATTAAGCTTGAGAGCCATTGTTTGACCAGTATTTCTCAAACAGTAATGTGCATATGGGTCACATGGAGATTCTGTTAAAATGTAGATTCTGATAATGCTGAAGTGGACTATGAAATTCCTCATTTTTAATATGTGCTTTGGTGATGCTAATCACCATACTCTCTCTTCGTGTGACTATTTAAATTTAGTATAGTTCACACAAGGCAAAAAAAAGAAATCAGTTCTTCAGCAACACATGGCTGGATGCTACCAGATTAGACAGCACAGGTATAGAACATACACACCACTGTAGAAAGCCTATTCAACAGCATTGCACTAGAGCTTCTTGAGCATGTAGTTGAAGATGACACTGTGTATCTATTCAGAGGACAGAAATCCATGAACATCTACATTTTCCCAATGTCTTCTCACCACTAGAATGACGAGAAGGTCTCTGTTAAGTGATTCAGTGAAAATATTGTTAAAAGTGAGTCTTTTAAAATGATCACTAAATCATTAATTTGAGAAAGCTGAGCATAGTTCATATTTAACATATAATGAGTGAAAAACACTCCTGGTTACAGCAATTACAATATCTCTTTTCACTTTTCAGGTACTAAAGGATGCCCCGATCAAAGCAACGGGGATTGAATTGAAAACCCATTTGGGACAGTCTCAGGAATGAAAGAATGAGATTAGAGTATTTGGATTTTTTTCTACCTCTGTTTTGTTCTCTTTTTCGTAGGCTTCTGGATGCAATCATTGGATGGTAAAAATATCAAGATGTTCTGTTAAAGTATGTTGGTTGTGACTTAGAACACAAACTTTGAAAATATACTATTGGCCCAATCAAGAGTCATCTTTACTATAGCTCTTCTGCAGAAGGAAAACAAAAAACAACCAAAAATTCAAGCCTTTGTTAAACGACTAACAAGAACAGCTCTAAAATGACAGTTACAGGGGAAGCAAGAATCTGGCAGAATTTATAGGGGATGGTAACTCAAAATTCACCTTGTTCTGGGAATTTTTTATTGTTAAGATTCTCAGAAAGTATGGAGAAACTGAAGTTGCATTCACCATTAGATGGGATGTAGAAAAAGATAGGGGTCATAGTTTTTCAGTTGTTAGTTGGGAAATTTTGGTTTAATAAAAAGTGTATACAGAAAGAGTTGGGGCTAAGTTCTTACTAGTGTCAGTGAAAAAGTATGTCATGTTCATCATTTTTCACATTACTGCCCTGAACTCCATATACCTTAAAAAAACTCAACTTTTATAATCACATATTCAAGACAGTAATAACCATCAATATGCAAAGCATGCATTGTTTCACTGAATTTACTAAAATGTTGATCAGTTTTGTTCTTTACACTACTTTAACCTTTTGAATATTGTAATGGATATTGCCTTTGCCTGTCATGTATTCCCTTCATCTCTCTGTAAACAGGACACATCAGAGACCAAATACCACATTCTCCTGGCCAAAGGATTTAATTCATCCATTCATTTTTTCATTTAATATACCAAATATTCAAGTATTTATTCAACATATAATACATCCACTGTTCTAGATGGTAGAGATACAGTAATAAACAATCCATTAAGATTTCTGACCACATGATATTTATTTTCTATTAAGTGGAGAAACACAATAAACAAAAATAAACAAGAAAAACTCTGTAGCGATCAGTGCTATGATTTTTAAAAGAGTCAACATAAATAACACCCATTGGCACTATCACCAGCTCCGCGTGTTCTATTTCTGCATATGGTTTCCTAACCCACTTTTCTGGGCTTAAAACTAGTTAGATCATATTTCTTTTACATTTTTATTTTCTTCTCTGAGGACCCAGACCAACACAATCTCAACGGGTACCTGCGTCAACAACAAGAGTTGAACATAACCTACAAAGAAAGAATTAAGTACTGTATTGGGGGAGGAAGCAATTTGAAGGAGTAAACTTCAGAGGTTAAACTATTTTCATTGTTGTTTCCTTATTTTTTTAGTGCTCGTGAGAGTATTTCTTGAGGGTGGTATTTTATGCAAAAGATTCAGATTAATATTTCAGTTTAAGAGACTAAGCAAAAAATTAAACTGATCACACACTCTTTGGAGGGGTGGTCCACTCTGGGTCCCAGGTGTCCCTACACATTTTTGCTGAATGTGCCCCACTGCAAGACTTCTCCCAATACTGAGTGGTTTCCATAGTTAGTTACAGAAGCAACGAAGTAGGTCAAGACTGAGAATAAATGCCCTCTCCTTGCCGGGAAGAGAATTGTCTTGTTTGCTGCTTATAAGAATGTTTACGCTAGCTCAAAAACACTGATGAACCTGCAGGGCAGTATGCTAAGTGAAATAAACCAGGCACAGAAAGACAAATACTGCATGATCTCACTTAGATGTGGAATCTAAAAAAATCAAACTCATAGAAACGGATAGTTGGAATGAAGGTTGCCAGGGGCCTGGTGGGGGGGGAAATGAGGAGATATTGGTCAAAGAATACAAAGTTTCAGTTATGCAGGATGAATAAGTTCTGAAGATCTAGTGTATGATGACTATAGTTAATAATATTGGATTATATACTTGAAATTTGTTAATAGAATAGATTTTAAATGGTCTCACGCCACACACAAAACACTATGTGAGGTGATGTGTTAATTTGTTTATAGTAATCATTCACAATGTATACATATATCAAAATATCACATTGTACACGATAAATATTTACAATCTTTATTTGTCAATTATTTCCCAGTAAGGCTGGAAAAAAGAACTGGGCCCTTGACCCTGGGTCCCTCTCCTGTTAGGCAACCCAATGCATGTGTGTCATCTGTCCCCATGCTGCTCAGCCAGACTTGGGGGGTCAGAGAGCAAAGACAAATTTACTGACCCTGGTTACTGCTCTGCGGTGGGTAACAACTCTTCTGTCTCTGTTTCAGGAGTCGCCTGTCTTCTGTCACCATCTACACACTGTGGCAGATTGAATTGTTACCTTGCAAGTGGAGTAAAATTTTATACCTTGTCAGTTGATGACATTCACTATGTCTCTCTTTGCAAACCTGCTTCTCCATGTTCCCTTTTTTAGTGAATGTGGGTCCTATTCATCCTACAAAGAAAATTTCTCAAGTATCTAAGAACAATAATTGAAGTCCAGTGTAATGCATAAAAGAAATTAATTAAACAGTCTTTCTCTTCCATCAGAAAATACTGTTCTAATTAACTTAATATAACTACTACTATTCACTGAAGATGCATCCTATAGGATTTAATGAGACACCATTCATGTTCCGGTTGTGGTTAGGAGAATATAATCACACATTTAAAAAATATATTGGCTTGAGTATAAGAT
Source organism: Globicephala melas (assembly GCF_963455315.2). NCBI lineage: Eukaryota > Metazoa > Chordata > Mammalia > Artiodactyla > Delphinidae > Globicephala > Globicephala melas. The sequence continues at coordinate 119,708,170 of NC_083315.2, forward strand.
CAGTTAATGAGCTGTCTTTTTCATCCCAATGCTTCATTTGAATCTTACAATTTACCTTAATTAAGTATTTGAGAAAAATGATAATATAAAGGGTTTGCACAAACCCAATTTAACTGCTCAGCTCTTGAGTATGTTTCGTTCGAGCATAGAATCCTATTTATGTGTGCATAAATTCCTATACAATAAATTCACAAAATGAAGTGCATTATATAATTATACTCTTCCTACTGGCTTTTGGCCCACCTTCATTAAGCATCCAAGTGTCCAGATGTTTCAGGAAATGCTCAGATAACTAGAGATTACATATAAAAAGTCTGTGCCAAATGAAAAATTAATGTTTCTTCCAATATCTTCACAGTAGAATCTAACTCTGGATGAGAAATGAAACTATGAGGGATGAAGAATTTTAATTCTTTTAAGATCTAGTCATATAAATTTATAAAACCAAAACTTCACTATTGAAAGTATATGTTTTTTTTAAAAGTATATAAATAGTAGATAGTGTTGAGGAATTATTCTGTTTTCCTTTTATATCACCTTCAGTTTAAACATACTATGAGGACTTCCTTGGTGGTGCAGTGATTAAGAATCTGCCTGCCAACTCAGGGGACACGGGTCTGATCCCTGGTCCAGGAAGATCCCACATGCCACGGAGCAACTAAAGCCGTGAGCCACAACTACTGAGCTTGTGCTCTAGAGCCCGCGAACCACAACTACTGAGCTTGCGTGCCACAGCTACTGAAGCCCGCCTGCCTATAGCCTGTGCTCTGCAACAAGAGAAGCCACCGCAATGAGAAGCCCGTGCACCGCAACCAAGAGTAGCCCCTGCGCAGCAACGAAGACCCAATGCAGCCAAAAATAAATGAATAAATAAATTTATAAATAATAAATAAATAAACATACCATGACATAACAAACGCCTCATGTATCCCAGATGTTCACCTCATACGTTATTAGTGATTAGTAGCATTCAGCTATGCATACTGCACAACACATATTCTGAAGAAATGATTCAGTGTTTTAGAACTCAATATTTATTCAAGGGGGAAGGAGGTAAAATGACTGTCATATTTTCTCTTCCCTATCACTTATTGTTCTTTATATGCAAATATTTGATTCCTAAAATATGTCAGAGAATAAAATGTATGAACCTTACCGAATGGTACCTTAAAGTGCTCTTTTTAATGACTACACTCTTGTTAATGGATTAGTAGCAAAGGTCCTATTACCATCAATACCAAAATTACTGTCACAAATAAAAATGAAAGAATCAGGAAAATTTATTTTGAATGATGTGGCCAAAATTATTAGCTAATTGTTTTAAAATTTTCAAAATGGAAATCATTAGTTTTATAGCTAATATTTGCCAGTTTTGTTGGCTGTGCCTCATCTCATAAACAGCACACTGGTTTTGTTGACATGAACTAATTGCCATTTGATGTATGCTTTTCACTATTCACGTTCCTGATGGTGCTTTTCTGGTACTGGCATACTTCACATTATATAAATGTGAATCTGAAATTACAATTTAAATTTAGTAAATGTATGTACATATTGAAGTGAAGAGGTAATAGAGAAACAAAAGGACTCAGAGGTTTGAAATTAGTTAAACCTGTATTTGAACCTCCTGATATGCCACTTAAGAACTACTATGTTAATTTAGGCAAAGTACATGGCTTCTCTCATTCCCCATCTCCCTCAGGTGTAAACTGAGGTTACTGAATGCTTCCTAGTATTGTAGTGAGGATTAGAGATACTCTGAATAATGTGTCTGTAATGTGCAAAGAACATCATAGGGTCTCAAAAAATGATTACTGTTGTTACAAATTTATTTGATAAACTACATCCCCTCTATGTTATTGAAATTTTTTCATAGATAAATTATCAATTTATTTCTTGAAAAAAGTAAAAATAATTTGGTAATATGAATAGTAACTCCTATTATCACAACTGAGTTTTCTTTCAGAGTGTTCTTGTTTTAATATAATTACATCTATATATATGTTAAATTATTGTCTTTTTCCTTCTAATCATCTCTATAAATACATTTTTGTATTCAGACTGAAATTCTAATTTTGATTTTACAGACCATATTCACATGAATGAAAATATTTAGGGTTCTAGTTAGGAAAAACGGTGAAAGACATGATTATTTTGCTACTCTCACACATTCATACCTGTTGATGTACTACAGTTTCCTTTTTTGTATAACCACATTTTGCAACTCAGGCTTGAAAAGTTCAGATAAGCCACTGATACTCTCAACAGATTTTTCAACTCAACTCTGTTTCTGAAAACTTTTATTATTTCTGTTTTTCATTCCAAATTTATCAAGACAATAAATACTTAGGTAGAAACCATAGATAGATTGAAAGAGAAACCAAGAATACCTGGGAAGGTAGAACACCTTCATCAGAAAGTTGTTTCTTAGGTGGTTGACCTGAGACAAACTGCCCTGAGCAAGAGGCCACACCAGTGTTTCCTGTGGGTATGGCAGCAAAGGAATACCAAGAAGACTGTGGTCTTTATCTGTCAAGTTTGAGGCTCACTTGATCTGAAGTACAAGAAAAATCCCCAGTCTTCTGGGCACCATCCCTGAGAATGAGCCCAGATCAGAGAAACTGCAGTGGGTGCCAACAGAGGAAAGCAAGGGTAAGATGAGAGAAGCCACAGTAGATGGATCACCTGATGCCCAGAGAACAGCCCAGGAGCCAATGACTCTCCCTGGCTGCCGTAAATATATGTAAACCATGCTGCATACAGATGTCAATGAGAGAGTAATTAAGGAGATACAACAAGGAGAATTTAAACACTCAGTGCATAGCAGTACACAATTTTAAAGTAATTATTTATGCATTTAAATACAAAAATAAAATTCTCAAAGTTATCAGTGTATTTCACAGCACTCATGCTTTTGTTAATTATATCTTAAACAAATTTGCATGTAATTAGAGAATATATATCCAAACTTGCCCAAAATAGTCCCATTTTATGCCTCTTGTCTCAAGATAAATAATCATTCCTATTTTATAATCGAAGTATTCCATTTTGGACTATAATTATAATAGGTTATTTAATTTAATCATATTTTCTTTGTATTGTGCTTTTATAGTATCCAGATTATACTTTTATAAGTAATATATAATACATCATTAATGCATGATGAATATATCATACATGTCATTCTTGACCTTTAAAATATGTGAAAAATTATTTTGTTGTAAGTTCATTTATCATTTTACTTAAAGCCATTCTCTATATCAGTTTTTGAATTAAAGCTATCATAGCATCATACAGAGGATTCTAGCATAATTACTACAAAGAATGAAGTAGTCTCCTGAAGATGAAACAAACAGTTCTAACCCATTAAATGCTGACCCACTTGTATTCCTATTGATCTAGCATCTATTCAGAGTAACCCTGTAACTGGAGAAGAAAATACCAAGCTAGTTGCAGTAGATTTCCCTTTTAGCAGTTCTGAAATTTCAGGTGTTCACCTATGCTCCCGTAATGACTCCTGTGCCCAGCTATTTCTCACTTCAGCAAATAACAATAAACAAATTCCACTACACAAGTATTTTATTTTATGGCAATTGGAACAGAATAACCAAAGCATTTTAATAACTTGAAGATTTCATTATAATAAAACTTAGTTATTGTTTCCCAAAATGATTCTCTTACCTAATATGAATGTTCAAAGTTGAAAGCAAAGAATAGACAACTTTAACTATCCATGTTGCTTGGCATCTCTGGTAATGCCATTTGCCAGGAATTTTTCACAGGGCTATAATGAATATTGTCATAAGGAACCAAATTGTGTCAACCACAGTGTGCCCCGTAATTAAGAAGACTGATCACAGGAGTAAATTGGAGTACACAAGAAAAACCATGTTTTTAATCATTAAAGCAGTGGCGCAAAGGATAGAATTTGGGTGGGCACACGTTACAAAGGAAAAACAGCTGCACACCTGCTTCGTGTTTTATGAACATCATGAGTATATTTAATACTCAATTAAATAATCATAATTATAATTTAGGGGCTGCCCTCAAGAAAGAATATCTTAACTTTAATTATCTGTCCAGGAGTTACAACTCTGTTTTGCATATATATATATATGAGCAATTATGTTTAATCATAACACAATAAACCAAATTTTAAAACTATCTTGAAGGCATTTTCTAAAATAAGTAATAGACACATTCATGAAATGTAATGTTTATCTACCTTTATTTTTATAGGAAGCTCTTACATTGATTATATATATATATTAGTCAAATTATATCAGTTGTAATCAATGACTAGAAGTGGCCCACCATTGTGGAAATTTTCATTTCATTAAAAAAAGGAATTTGAACAGTGTGTAAAGGAAGTATGTTATTACTGCTAACTTTCACACTTTGTTAGAGGCTTTGTGTGATTTATAACTTTTTGAACATTTCTCCCAAAATTAAATGTTTCCTTTCTCTAGGCCCTCACCATAAAATAGTTATGTAACTCTGGCTAACTTCCTGAATGTCTGTTTTCTCAATTTCTCATCCATAAAATGAGAATGATAGTGATATCTATTTATCAGGATAATTTTAAGAAGTAAATTAGTTAATAAATATAAATTTCCTAGAGTAATACTTAGCATATAGTAAGAGATCAATAAATGTAGCTACGGTTTTGAAGATAAAACCAAGAAATGGAAAGGCTAAATCATTTATCCAAGGTACATGCTAGAACAAGATAGTTTAAAAGCAGTAATCAAATTTAAATTTATAACTTATAGGCTGATTATGCTAAAACTCATTATATGATGCTGTGTTTTTGTTTTTTAAATGCTTCCTCAATGTTTTTAAAAATGAATTATTCATAAGAGCATGTATTAACAAAAAAAGACAATTGTTAACAAACAGAGAAAACAGACTAACATATGAAAAACAGTGAATAGTCTAATGATATCTTTGGTTATTTGACTTTCTATCAGTAGGGCTTTGGGTAATTTAATCACCACAGAGATCGTGGAAAGAGGAAATTAGGATTCAAAAAGCTTAATGAGTTTGCAAAGTCTTCCTGATAGTGCAAACTTGGATCTAGATACATATTTCTGATGTCAACTTCTGTGTTTTTTTCTATTTAACTACAGATTTCTCTATCAACCTATACCATGTCCCCACTAATACCCAATAACAAGGCACATACACACCAGGTGCACACACACACACATACATACATGCACATATACAAGCATAGATGTGCCCCCCCACATCCATATCTGCATTTATGGTGTTGAAGTTTCATACATTTATGTCCTGAACCATCCATTATTTCCTTTTGTGACTAGTGATGTAGCTAACAGCCAAATTGGTGGCTGAATCAGCACCAAAACAGACTCCCCAGTGACTACTAAAATGTGCTTTTAAAGCAACTTCTTACAGTCTCTGTTCCATAATGGAGATCAAAGATCAATGACAAGACCTCATTTCAGGTGACAAAGACATGAGCTGATTTATTCTCTATTCAAAGTGAGAGCTCTTTCCTCACTTCAAAATATTTAATCCTGTACATCAGAGATCCTCTTTAATTTTACACTAACATTAAAGCATGTCTTTCAAAAGCTAACATCAAATTATTCATTTTTTCTCAGATTATTTAACCCTCTCCATCATAAAATGCTGTCCCTACTGTAATCTATATTTGCTTACACCAAAGATCTATGATGCTTCACTATGTTTGTTTAGATGTCTATCTCCCATTCCTAAATAGTAATCTCCCTTTATGGACTGTCTGACTTGATATAACCAGCATGCAGTATAGGGAGTGGTGCATAAAAGATGTTTTTGAATGAAGGAACAAATGCATGAAAATGTAAATATGATGTTAAAGAAACTACTTGATATCAAAAAGTATATGGTTATAAAAACTTTCCTGAAGACATTACACAACGATTTAGCCTTCATATGTAAACTGAACATTATGCAAACATGAGTTATTATTTGTATATCTACTTTCTATTAAACTTTTGATGAAGAGGGGTTTTTTCCCTTTAAAATACAGCTCTAATTAATTCTAATTCTTTTGACCTCCACTGACCCCACCCTAGTCCAAGAGTCATCAACTCTCTAATTATCGAGCATAACTAGTCAGTCACAGATTGTTATATATACTTTAATTGAGTTGCGAATACCAGAAATTCTGGATATATGGCTCTCTCTCACCAGAAATATTTTTAGTCACATTTACTTTCCAATCTCTTCCCTCTTTTTATATTACCTCATACAAGTCTATAATTAGTATTTACCAAATAAATCAGGTGCATTACACTAAACTAAATTGTCTTAATTTCTTTTATAAAATTCTTGCTGCAGTCAAAAACTAGATACTCCCCATGTTTCCTTGGATGAATGATTAACTTATCTACTCTGCTTCCTTCATTGATACCCCTCCCCAGGTGTGAGCTTCTCTATACTCTCCAGGAAGACTTTATACTTTGGAAGCAACAAAGCTTACTCCCCTGATGCCTGATATTGTAATGAAGACATTTGAAGAAAGTCTTCCAAGGGAAGATGAAGAATTATTTATGTAACTATATGCCCTCCCTTTTGAAGCCCTCAGGAATATCTAAAATAGCATAATGTTGTCTCACAATCTAAATGGATTAATTAAATTTGAAAGACTTGATGATGACAATAATTATACTTGAATCAATGTTTCTTCTATCATCTTATCCCAGGGGTTCACAGAGACTACATCACGCAACTTCTTCTGGGATATTTAGCAGCAATGGAGCAGATCAAAATAATTCCTTTCCTTTACTTAATTAAAAAAAAAATGTGGCCTCCATCTTTTTTAAATAATCTTAAAATATTTAACTTAGATTATACACATACATACACATACATAAATATGGTAGAATTCCTAGAAATAGACATAACTTCTTTGGGGATTAACTTAGCTAATTTATTAAAAGTATTTGCATTTGCTCATTAAACAAGAAGTACAAATATACAAGAGTTAAATTTTTTTGAAGACATGCAGTTCTATTTGAGAAACAGACATCAAATGAAAGCTCTAAAGGGGGTGGTTAGTGTAATTTATCTGTAGATAAAACTCATTCAGTGTTTCAGTGCCTATACTTACCCTGAGGCACTGGTCTCATTAGGGCAGGAGAAAATAGTGCCCTGTATCTCAAGTTAATCCTTTGAAAGTACAAGATTCTCAGAGGGAGTAATTGAAAGTTCTTTATATCATTTTTGTCCCATGGATAGAAAATAATAAATGAAATTTTATACTCAAAGTTTAATTTCTATTTGAATATTTTTAATTTGTCAGTATCTTCAATTAAGTCAAATAAAACTGGGTCTCACAGGAACTGTTGTCATAGTTTCTATATTTTAAAAAAGTATCATTAAAAATAATCGCATAACAAAAGCAAATCTGTGACTATGTTATTACTGAATATGAATGAATTCAGGATAATTATAAATTACAGTCAACCCCAACTATTTATTATATTTCAGTAATTCACAATTATAAAATTCAAATTAAGTATTTGTTAATTCATTAAGTCAAAATGCAAGAAAATTTTGATATTTCATTTCCATACGGAACACCAGCTACTGAAAATGAGCAAAATATTGACATATCAGGCTAATAATTCCTATTTGGTTAAGTTTATACAAAAGGTGACACTTAACTAGCTGTTTAAAAAAGTTCTAAAAATCTTCCCTCTCCTTTGGAAACAAAAGCCAAGTTGAAATTTCTTTTGTTTTCCCTTCTAGGCTCATAAAAACTTATCCTTTAACCCTCTAACTCCCTCCCTCCACACACCCCTAACAAATGCAAGTACAGTTAGTCACCTTTGAATTATGCCTAAATGCTTCTGGCTTGTTCAATACGGTTTAGTCATCACAATATGCACTAAATCATAATAATGACCATTCTAGTAATAATAAGCTAACATTTAATGAATATTAAGCTCTAGGCACTGTGTGAACTGCTACATATTCATCACTCAATTTTAATACTCATAACAACCCTCTGAGCTAATATCATCATCTCTCTTTTACAAATAAGTAGACAAGGCTTAGAGAAGTGGAGTAACTTGCTTAAGGTCACAAAACTAATAATTGACAGCTTTGGTATTCAAAGCTGGGTCTATCTTAACTACTATGTTATATTGCCTTTCTACATTACTTAACAGTAAAGCCTGTTGCTAAATTGAAACTTATAAGAACTTAGATCTTGTGTCTACTTCATCATTGTATTTCCCATGCCCTAGAACAGAGTGCTCAATAAACATCTGTAGAATGCATGAGAGTATCCATTATACCGAGTCTAAAATATTCTATAATTGAAAAGCCAAAGTTACTATGTCCTATAAATTCAAAAGCCGAAATCATGGTGTTGTGGTATCAATCTTTTTTTTTTTTTCCCCTCTAACTCATCCCCCTTAACTAACCTTCCTCCAATATAATAACATTTTCTCCTATGAATCATCTTGCTTTGGTTGTACTGTTTTTTTCACTTTTGAGCAGATCTTCATTGCCTCATGCTTACTAAATAGTCACTCTGATTTCATTTTCTGGCAATTTATTCACATTCTCTGTAATCTTTGGTAAGTCAGTTAACATTTAGCTTTCTTTGTTAGAGGAAAACAGAAAATAATATATCTATTAAATTTTTTTTTTCACCTGAAGGAAATTTCTGTGTTCACTGAAGAATGGACCAGCTAAGCCCCTCATCATCCATCATCTACAACTAAAGAACCGTGCCTTGAATTCCTTCATAGGAAGAGAGAAATTAGTAGAGGGAACATGCTGGAGAAGACAAGATTTTCCAATGTAGTGAGAATGCTGTGGGAGAATGCAGGGCCTTTGATCATGCTTATCCTTTATAAGGATCAGGAACCTTGTCTGCAAGATCTTGTTTTTTTATCTTTATCTTTTCTCTACTTTCCTTTCTTCCTTCTTTCCTTCCTCCCTTGCTTCTAAATAGTTTCTTTCTTTATTCTGACTCCCTAAGGTGGTAACCACAGGTTTCTCTCTTTTTCTCTCTCTCTCTTTTGAGCACACATGCTGAACTACTTTACTTTTAGTCTATGTTCACCAACTTTCAGACTTACAAAAACAAAAATCCAAGTCCCACACACATAAAAAATCATGTTCATCTTTCTACTTAGCTTTATGAGTCATAATTGTATGTATCCCATAAAGGAAAAAAATCCATGTAAGAGAATGACAACATTTTTTTCACTATATATCAGTAATTAAGATCAAAGTTTAAATATAGTTGCATCACTAAGTTACTAAACTTCATTTAGGATTATTTGTTAAATAAGATTTAGCAAAAATATTTATTTTTCTACTGGTCTATTAGTTCTACAACAATCTTCAAAATTATGTTCCAGAACTTAATAATGATTCCTATACCCTACACTTTTAATGGATTCTCCTCTCCTTATCAAGTTACCCTCTGAGAATCCATTGATAATTCATATTTTCTAACCCACCAATATTTATAACATTGTGGGAAAAAAACCCTACCTGAGTTGGACTTATGTCCAGCTCCTCCCAAATATCTGTTCCCACCAGTGGTAGTAAAAGATACTTTGGGGAAGGAAATGATTTTGTCTTTTAAAATAGCTTCCTTGTCGAGGTATATACACAAATATTCTTATGCTACCTTAAATATTGTAATCTAGTGTTATTATCCTTGAATAATATTTTGTGATTTTTTCCATTGATTCCTTATAGAATTTTGTTAGATGTATCCATAGGTTTCTTATCTTTAATATTTATCTTATATAAGGGCTCTTTTCTCTGTTATATTCTCTGTAAGTTTATAAAAATATAATTCCTTTTCTTACTGTGCTTGTAATTAGCAAAATTGCTATGCTCTCAATAATTCTAACAGCTGGTTTTGTCTACAAATTCCCTTGGATTTTCTACATAGATACTCAAATCATCTAAAATGAGATTAGTTCTTTCTTTCCCACTCTTAACCTCCTATTTGCTTGGCTAAGTCCAATCTGCTTGTTTGCTCTTAGATCCACTTGCTGGTTCCTCTTGTTTTCTGCTCTGTACACAGGAAACTCTGCAAACTACATGTCACAGGCTTCTTTGCCAACTGGCTAATACCTTGCTTGAGCCAAAGTCAGACACTGAGATGAGATTAAACAGTAATAGAGAATATAGAACATATATACCCTCTCTCTGGTTTGTACTGTGTTTCCAGCAGCACTGCCTCTCCTCTGTAATCCCAGCTTCTACAAGATAGCCTCTCTCTCTGTGGCGATAGCTCCCACAGATGCTACCTTGGGTCTAGGTTTCACTAGATGGCCCCAGATCTTTGTCTTGAATAACACCATTTGTCCATCAAGTCTTAGCCTTAGGAATGGTAGCCTCTCCATACTGTTGATACCTCTGGTTTGCTTCACCATGTTTTCTTCTTTTTTTTTTAATTTGCTTGCTTATTTTGTTCTGTTTCAATTCTTTCTACAACTTTGTGACTATTTAACCTTTTAAAATGTTCTCCAAAGAACTAACCATTATATAGATAGAGTTTGTTTTTCCTACTAAATCTTGACTGAATCAGAGGGCACCTGTTTCCTTGTTGTCTTAGCTTGGATTCCTAAAATGCAGAGCATAAGACAAGAACTTCCACAGCTGTTTTATTTGAGAGGTAACCCCAGGAAGCTAGTAAGAGACTGTGGGGAGTAAAAAGGGAAGGAAAAGAGTCAAAATAAAGGTTAAGTTTTGAGGTCACCTCTGTAGGCAATGAGACTCAATTTTTCTAGGACCTCCAGAAGCTTATAGAATGTCTTCAATAGTTATCTGACCCTCATCTCCCTTTGGTCATGGATTGCCCCAGGGATGTTCAATCTGTCATCAATCTGCACCAGTGCAAGGGCTGTGCACATTCTCACTAGCATATGTAATTTTAGAGGAAGCCTGAGCAGAAAATTAAGACATCAGGCGTGTGCTTGAGGCGAGATATGAGAGCACAAAAAGTCAAAACCAACACAGAACTGTCTACCCCACTTCCGGTCAGTATTAGGGTTGTGGTCATGGGAATGTAAGGCAGAGCACCAGAGGTATCTGGTACATTTATAACAAGATTTTTGGTAAACTTGCTATAAAAATAAAATTTCCTTCTATTCTTGGTTTACCAAGAGTGATTTTCTTTTTGAAAAAAAATTATTGTTGATTTAAAAACAATTCTGTGCTAGTTAAGATAATTATTTATGTTTTTTTTCCTTAGTCTACTGGTGTGATGCATTATAATTATAGGTTTTCTCATGTCATACTATGCTTTCATTCCCAGGTTGAACCCAATATGTTTGTGATACACACACATGCACACAAAGTTGGATAAGGACTGATGAAATTTTAAGAAGATTTTTGAACACCAACATTCAAAACTTAGATTGTGGTAGGCAGAATCATGTCCACCCTTACCTCAAGATATCCACATCCTGTCCTCAGAATCTCTGAATATGTTGTTTCAAATGTCAGAGACTTTGTAGGTGTGATTAGGTTAGGGATCTTAAAATGGGGAGAGTATCCTGGATTATCCAGCTGGGCTCAATCTAATTAAATGGGTCCTTAAATGTGGAAAAACTTTCCCAGCTCCTGTCAGAGGGAAATGTGACTATGGGAGAATGGTCAGAAAGAAGAAATGTGCTGGCTTTGTAAATGGAGCAGGGAACTAGGAGCCAAAGTGTATGGGTGACCTCTAGAAGCCGAAAAAGGCAAGGAAAGCGATTCTCTTCTACAGCCTCCAAAATGGAAGGCAGTCCTGAGACACTTTGATTTTATCCCAGTGAGACCCATGTTGGATTTGTGACCCACAAAACTGTTAGAAACTACATTATATGAAACTGCTAAATTGGTGGTAATTTGTTAGAGCAGCATATAATACTAACACTGAGATTGATCTAAAAGATTCCTATTTGGTATGTCCTCTCCTTATTTTGATAGTTTGATAGTTTTGATAAAGTTTATTCTGGCCTTAAGTATTGTGTTGGAGAGCTTTCTTTTTTAATACCAGTCTTAGATTTTGTATTACTTGGAGGTTATTTTTTCCTTAACAACTCTGTAAACCCACCTGTAATACCAGCTGAAACGTGAGTCATTGGTGCAGGTAGGTTTATTTACTAGCTCAATTTCTTCTATGATTATTTGTTTACTAAGAAATTATATTTTCTTATGATTTATTTTTCTTAAAAGATCATTCCATCTTTTTAAATATGATTTTTTTCATAATTATTTTTCTCATTTTTCTCTCGATTATTCTTACTAGAAGCATATCAATTTTCTTACTCTTTTTGTTAAGAACCAGCTCTTGATTTTGATTATCCTCTCCAATGATTCTGGTTTTCAGATCATTGAGAATTTTTTTTCTTTCTACTTTCTTTGGTTTATTCTATTAAAATATGTCTAGTTTTTGAGATGAATGCTGAATTTATTTATTTTCAAACTTTTTAAAACTAAATCATGTTAATGCTATAAATTTATTTCTAATTATTACTTTCATTCCATTCCGGAATTTTGATATGTGGTAAGTTTATTTTCATTCAGTCATAATGACTGTATTATTTTCACCATAATTTCTTCTTTTTTATTTATTGAGGTATAATTAATACATAAGATTATATTAGTATCAGACATAAAACAGAATGATTTGATATATTTGTATATATTGTAAAACAATCGCCACAGAAGACTAGTTTACATCTGCTCATTACGTACTTACAATTTTTTTTCTTATGATGAGGTCTTTTAAGATCTACTCTCTTAGCAATTTTCAAATAGGCAATACAGTAGTAACTATAGTCATCATACTGTACCTTACATCCTTATGACTTATTTATTTTATAACTGGAAGTCTATACCTTTTGACCCTCTTTACCCATTTCACCTACACCCCCTTCCAACCTCTCCTAACCATCAATCTGTTCTCTGTATATATAAGCTAGTTTTTTTTTGTTTCTTTAAGATTTCACATATAAATGAAATAATACAATATCTGTCTTTCTCTGTCTGACTTAGTTTACTTAGCATAATGCCTTCAAGATCCATCCATGTTGCTGCCAGATGACAAGATTGCATTCTCTTTTATGGCTGAATAGTTGTATATATCCATCTTCTTTATCCATTCATTCACAGATGCACATTTAGGTTGTTTCCATACCTTGGCTATTGTAAATAATGTTGCAATGAATGAGGGGGAGCATGTATCTTTTCAAATTAATGTTTTCATTTTCTTCAAATAAATACCAAGAAGTGGAATTACTGGATCATATGCTAGTTCTATTTTTAATTATTTGTGAAATCTCCATAATGTTTTTAATAGTGGCTGCACCATAATTTCTTTTTAACCCATGAGTTTTTGGTGATGGATAGATAGATAGATAGATAGATATGAGATTTTATAGCTATTTTTAAAATATTTCTTGCATTTTGGCCAGAGATTAGGACTGTTCTACACGTTATTTGAAATTTGTTGAAACTTCCTTTGCAACCTACTGTATGATCAATTTGGGTAAATGTTGAATAATGTTTTGTAAATTTAAATGTTCAAATCAATGTATATTCTGTATTTATTGCAGGCAGAGTCCTCTATACATTGTTTAGATAAAATTTGTCAACATATTCCATATTCTTATTAGTTTTCGTCTTCCAAATCCTTCATTTTATGAAAAAAATATGTATTGAAACTTCTACTATAGTTATGCATTTTTTCAATTTCTCTTTGTAATTCTCCTCATTTTTTTTTTTTATAATGTGAAGTTATACAGTTCACAAGGGTCCCATGTTCCTGTAGGTAGTGTTCATTATTGCACTGTGTTCTATTTATAATTATACTTTTTACTCTCAATATTATTTTGTAAATATTAATATTGCTGATCCAATATTATTTTAGTTGTCAATATTTTGACCTTTTTAGACTCAATTTCTCTATTTAAACCTCCAAAGAATAATGATATTTTAGCGACTATTCTCAGCATTTGAGGAGTGAGTTCTGGAATATCCTGCAGACTTGAGCCAGCCGACACCATAGCCGTGGGCAAGATTGAAACTGTGAAACTCTTATAACAACTCTTCTTAAACTACCTAGTGGAAGAATGTGTTTCAGATTTCACTGAAAACAGACTGTAAGACGCAGATTTCCTCAATCACTCATTTTGCGTATATACCAACATATTTACATCTCTATCCATCATCGTTTCTTCCTCTGAACACCAAGAAAACCTGTCTTCTAAGGTCAACCCTTCTACCTGTGTTCCTGATAAAAATCTGCATCACAGGAACATGCTCCCTTAGCTACCCACCCTGCTTTCTCTTGTATGTTTAACTTCGCCCTCTCTAACTCACTTCTTCCCCAGTGTGATAAGAAAATTTATTGATATCACAGGTCCTCTACAACTCTCCAGTGAACCCCAAATCTCCCACCATCTGCTCTCCTCTACTCCGTAATACCTTCTCTCCTTTTATAGACAAGCTCCTTCGCTATCTACAGGATATCACCTCTCAATCCTCCAGAATCTAAGCTTAAATTTCAAAAAAAAAAAAAAACTAACACTGAAATTGTTTAGCTCAATTTACCTATACTTCTCTACTTTCAAATCTGATGCACTGCTAGGTTCTCAACAAGAAAGCCCTCTGAAATATTGATATCTTGATATTCTCACTTCACCTAGCTTTTGAAATAATATTTTCCTAGTTTCCTACTTCTTTCCTTTCCCTCAGCAGCACCACCATCATTATAACCCCTCAATCAAATGTTATTCCACCATGTTCTGTCTTAGAGCTCTTTTCTCATATTATATACACATTTTGTTGATATAGTTTTACTATGTTAACTTTTATATCTATATTCTATCTATACATATTCTTCCTATGTTCTCTCTATAGAATATAGAGATATTCGATATTTTGATGACTTCTAAATCCACACTTCTGGCTTCGTTCTCGCTTCCAAGTTTCTGGGGAAATATATGGCTTTTTGACAAAAAAAAATAATAGCCCACATTTACTGGACTATTTTATATTTGTGATGAGGATAAATTTGAAAGAAAAATAAGGAAATGACGTTTGACCTCAGATTTTGGCAGACTGTGCCAGTCAACCAATTCAAACTCTACTTAATAGGTAATGAAAACTGATCCAGTGTTCTCTGAAAATGATACTGACTTGATGGATAATACACTTTAGAGAAAGTCTTGTATCACTGTATGGTAAACAAATTAGAGAAAGAAACGTCAAGATATGAAATGGGCATAAGGAATCAAAGGCCTAAAGTTGGATGGCAAGAGTAGAAATGTAAAGAGAGGGAAAGCTTCTAAAGAGTTTATAAAACTCAATATATGGTAATAATATGACTATTGGAGTCTGAGAAAAAAGGAAAGAAGCACTAAGTAAAATGCTTAATATTCACTCTGGCTTAATAAGAAAAGAACACACCAATAAGAAGAAGGATTAGTTCATTTTTGTCTCAAATTTAAGGTATCAATGAGACATCTCAGTGAAAAAATTCTGCAGGCAATTAGAAAAGTAGTTCTGATATTCAAGTAAGAAGTCATGCAAACACAAAAATTAGGAAGTTACTAAAGCTGTTGGTGGATGTTCCATAAATGGAAAAGGTCCTCTAGAGAGACTATATTAGAGCAAGCGCATTGAAAGTAGATTCCTGGAGAGTGACTGCATTTGTATATAAAAAAGAGGAGCCAATATATGTGAAAACACGGCAGCAATCACAGCAAAAGAGAACACAGCATTAGGCAAGCTAAGTGAAGAGAGTGCTCCAAGAAGGAGCTTATGATCAACAGAGATAAAGGTTGTAGAAAAATCAATGCATAGGAGGTTTGAAAAAGGGCTTTGGATATAAAACTTACTAGAGCAACACTGAATACCACAGGGTACGTATTTTTTCATTTATTCGAAACTCATCTATTGAAGTTCCATGAGAGTACGGCAGCAGCTTTTCCGGACTGAAGGTTAGCACCGTGGCATGCAGAGGGCACTCAAAAAGTACTATGCCTTCTATTTGAAAGACACAGTAGGCCCTGGAAATAAAGCAAGTTTACTAACCTCAAGGGTATCCTAACTGGAGAGAAACAGCTATTCTTATTTTAGGTAGAAAGAGCAATGTAAGTCAATCAGTGCACTAAATGTACACTTCACTGTAAAAAAGGCACTGTAGGTATTGTGGAAAAAAACTATTTTCAGTAATAAAAAGTCTACATTGAGACACTGATATTAGACCTGAGTCTCAAAAATAAGTAGAATGAAACCTAGGAACTGCTTAGATATGAGGAGAGATAACGCTGAATAGGTAAGTAGAGGCCAGAACATGAAAAGCATTGTACACTCTGCCATGTGGACCATAGTAGCACCTTAAGAAGGGGAACCATTTTCCAGAGAATGTTTTAAAATATTAACAATTTTCCCCAATGAGCTTTTTTCCCAATAGCCTTGTCCCCATCCAAGCAGAAAGCTATTCTGTACAAATTGCCAAGATAAAGGAAGGTAAACCTACATCCTGGGTAGAGAACCAGGGAAGCAGCAATATTCCAGAAACAAAAGATGCTGCTTAGTGTGTTTACAAGATAGGACCTCAGATGTCTTACTGAGATCCTCTGTGCTCCTGCATGACAGAAGAGCAGCAACATGATTGCTGAGCATGCAAGAATAGGCAAAACATGTAGAGTTCTGCTAGACCTAAAAGGACCTTGTGGACAGGGTTTTGAGGCATCTCCAAAGACACCTATCTGGACAGATAACAAAGAAGACAAGATGCCCCCCACCTTTAATAGACTTGACTTTACATAAGTAATATCAGCTTCTACAACTCAACTTGCTCTTTTCATTCAGATTACAAACAACTTCAGTCCTTTCAAATAGTAAAACTCCAACAATAACACACAAACCCTCCCACTGATTCTACATTTTCTTGAAAGAATGGCTATATTTATTTTCTCACCACTCACTCAACTCACTAATGTGTTATACAGATGTTCCTTAGTACTAGAAACAAGAAGGAAGTCTCTTCATAGAGAACAAAGTGGTGGTTGCCAGAGGGAAGAGGGTGGGAGGATGAGTGAAATAGTTGAGGGAGATTAAAAAGTTCAAATTTCCAATTATAAAACAAACAGGTCATGGGGATGTAATGTACAGCACAGGGAATATAGTAAATAATATTGTGATAAATTTGACAAAGAGTAATTAGACTTATTGAGGTGATCATTTTTTGTAATGTTTAAAAATACTGAATCACTATGCTGTACATATGAAACTAATACAATACAATATTGTAAATATTGTAAATCAATCATACTTCAAAAAGAAGAAAGAAAGAAAAGCTGTTTCCCCTGGGGTAGGTAAACTGAGAATGAGGTAGCAGCTGCCTGAAGCCATTTTTCTTCTTCATGTGAAGAGCAAGAATGAAATGAACACAAAGAGTAGAACCAGCCACTAGAGAGAGTAAAAAAAGAGACAAAATTTATATGGGCACCTAGATTCATCCATACCTCCATACCTTAAGCTAGTAGCCCTGGAAACTTTTTTTTTTCAAATCTACTAACCAGTAAATTATTTTTGCTTAAAAAACAGAAGGAAGTCTTTCATGAAGAGGAACTATTTTAGCCGAGCTTAATTGGCTAAGTCAGATTATGTTTTGACCTACTGAAAGGAGGAATGGATATTAAAATATCCCCAAGGAGATTATATTGTATATATCCTTCTATACTGTTTCTCAGTACAATGATCAAGTACTTATGTGCGAAATTATGTATTATAAGATTTCACTGATTAAAAGCCAAATTAGGGCGTCCCTGGCAGCGCAGTGGTTGAGAGTCCACCTGCTGATGCAGTGAACACGGGAAGATCCCACATGCCGCAGAGCGGCTGGGCCCGTGAGCCATGGCCGCTGAGCCTGTGCATCCAGAGCCTGTGCTCTGCAACGGGAGAGGCCACAACAGTGAGAGGCCCGCGTACCACAAAAAAAAAAAAAAAAAAAAAAGCCAAATTAGACATCTCAGAGTTAATATTGAAGAGGCACTCTCTGTAAAAGATGGTCTAATACTGTATCGAAATAAAAATGTCTTTGACATATTAGGAAAATTGTGATCATTCTTTTCCTTTTTATGTCTCCCTTCACGTTTGAATATACCATGTAAATTGATAATACATTATAAAATGACCTTCACAAATCTATAATAATGGCTGCCTAGAACAGATCATGGTATTATGGATTACCAAATGAATAATGATCAGGTTTAATGTAAAGGTATAGTGAAACTTATTTGACCCTGCCACTTATATCTGTCCTTACAAAGAGTCACAGTAATATCTCAGTCCATTCATTCCCCACAACTTAATGACTTCTGATTTAGCACGTCTGTATCAGCAGGGGGAAAAAATCTCTGTAAAATTTAATCCTCGTTAATAAAATTAAGCTAAATGGTAAGATAAAGCAGTAAAATTTCAGTGACAATATTTAATGTAGAACCTGATTTATCTGCCATACCAACCACAGATGGAAAGTGAGAGCATACCTGTGTATTTTAACCAAAAGGAACATGTTAAAGAAAAAAATTAATCTTTATCAAAATAATTAAAATAACTTTCTTTTCCCTAGAACACATTTTTAAGTGGAATTTAAGCATAGGGAAGTTCTGACATCTGGAAAAAATTTAGTCTGTTTGAAAAAGATATATTTCTAGGGCTAAATAATCAGTGGACATTTGACTTGTTTCAATTTACTAAAGCATCTATTCAAGTGAATTCACTATAGTTTGAGATTGAGGAATCAGGTAGGTTTTGCCATAGTCAAAGATATTAATGAACTCTAGAACTGAAGCAATGATACCACCAAAATAAAAATTAGTAAAACAAGATCAGGATATTTCACATTAATAGTTTTTATATAGTGTCCTAAAAGTTAACAAACTATATCAGACAAATTCCACATGTATGATTTGCCTCAATTAAAGTGCTAAAGTAGACTGAATCTAAATTTCCTCTCTGAAAGGAATTAATATTTTTTCATTTTTGCTGCAGTAGAGAATGATTCATATTTTAGCTTTCTATGTCATATTGCCAAAACCCAATTTTTATTGTCTCCTCTACTATAAAGCATGTCCTCTTGTTGTCAAGTTCAAAAGGGCACCATGATGAACCTTGCATTGCTTCAGCTCATGATCATTTTCCTATCAACCATCTATCACAATACCACAGAAAGAGTGTCTTTCCTATGGTTACCACAATGAGGTTATTATATAATCAGCACTTAAACATGCTTAAACATCACTGCTCAAAACTGCATTTAACAGGAAAATTTTTAAGAGTCTTGCCTGTTCTGATTAATGATGTGCAATAAGATGTATATATACATCTTACTGAAGTGGGTCAACTTCAAACCTGAATCTAAATGTTGCTTTATAGTTTTATAAAACCAGTGAGATTTTATGCCTTCAGAGTAAGTTGATGTTCTGAGTAATTTAATGGGGAAATTGATGGAGAAAAATCAACAACTTTATGAACTGCAAATAGACCAGATGAACTATTAAGAGATTATCCTCTAAAGACACTTAAAGACTAGTCTATGAAACATAGTCAGCTTGCCAAGTGAATATCCTGTCGCCGAGATATGGAAAATCAGGGTTATTCTCTCGTTTTTTAGGGTGACCTGAAAAGGCTCAGTCTTGAAATTGGACTGCCCTGGGTTCAGTTTTGTGCTCTGCTGCTTTCTTACTAGCAATGTGACACTGTGACTATAATTTATATTGCTTGTCCTTTAGATTCATCACTCTTTAAAACATGCAAGCTTGATGGGTGGATTAGACCTTTTTTTAAAAAATATATAACTCACTTCTGGTGATTTTTAATCTGGTGATAAAATTGGACAAGAAGATAGTTTAAATAATGATATTAGTGAGGCTAGTTTGGCAATTCCAGCCTCTTGTCAGAGAACCCTCTTTGATGTTAAATGTACATCAAAACATAAAGAATCATTTTGAGATACTCTCTAAGGTTATCCTGGGTGAGGAGCTTTCTAAACGGTCTATTTCCTAAATGAAAACTATTCCTTCAAGATTAGATAAAAATGTTTCTTATATGCATGTAGAGAGAAATTTTTTTCTTTTACGTTTATGTACAGGTTGTGTTTCCCACGTAAGAATGAGAACAATTTCAGCCTCATAAAGCAAAGAAAAAGACCAGACAACTAAAAAAGAAACAATTCCAACTAAAGAAACAGGAGTTGGTTTTGTCTTAAGCAACTAAAACCCAACTGAAGTAACTTTGGCATTGCCTATTTCAAAAGAGTCTAGTGGCAGCTACCACTAAAGAGGGAGACATGAACACTATCAAGCCTCCTTTTCTGTTTTTGTTTGTGATCCATATATCTCGTCTCTCAGTTTGTCAATCTCATATTTTAAATTTGGTTTTCTCCATAGAACTGGAACCACGTTCACAAACATCCCTGGGATCAAATATTTCTAGCAACATTACACAGGAGAAAAACCCACCTTCCAGTATTAAAACTCCTAAGGACAGTTTCTAACTGCCCTAAGTTAGATTAATTTACCAGCCATGGGAGAATTATCAAAACCAAGTGTTTGAAACACCAGAAATGTTCCAGAGTTGGATCATTTGATTATAACCGTCAGTGATTAGGAATCTGTTTTTCACCCTTCTCTGATAGAAGAAAATTTTAATCTGAAAAAAACTCAGTTTCCTGGGGTATAAAGTACTGGTACCAATAAGCAAGGGAAAATATATACTATAATAAGAGCATAAAATGTTGTATATTATGTATACATAAGCATATATTAATGTAAATGTATATATTAGAGTGAAAATCCCTTTTACGCTAATGTTCATCAATAGATATATTCCTGTCCTTCAAATCATATCAGTGAAAAATAATATAACTTATAAAAATAATGATCATGAAAGGAAAGACAGTGGGAGCAATAAACAAAGTGGGTTAAGGCAGAAAAGAAACAAGACTGATATACTGACTTTTAGATTCAAGGTAGACTTTTTTCCTAACAACTACACATATCTGTATGCATTTACATATGTATATAGATTATAAATTGTCGAAATTACTCTTTCAATACATCTATATATGTAGCCCTTAAATCAAACTGAAATTCATTTGTTCCTAAAGGACAAATTTAATAACCTTTTCATAAACTGCCTTAAAGAATGGTTCCCTGTACATGTTTATTCTCATAGGGTCAATGATGTATTATTACCTAGTCAGATGCTATGCTACATAAACATTATTATTAATTAAGGTATGTCAGCCACAAATAGAAAACAGTGGCTTAGAAAAAATGAGTTTATTTGTCTTGCATAACAAGAAGGCAATGGTTAGACAGTCCACATTGGTATTGAAGCCCTAGCCATGTCACCAGGCATCCATGCCCTTCCATGGTCCCACTCTGTCACCTTTGGCTGTGGCTTTCATTCCAATGTTCATAAGAGGCAGTTATACTTCCAGGTATTCGGTCATCATATTGAAAAAGAAAGGGGAAAAAAGGGAAAGGGTAAAGACCAAATAAAGACAGAGCAAACAAGCTGCATTTCCTTTTATAAAGGATTTCCACTTCCTTGGAAGTCTAACTCAGATACTTCTTTAAGTCCATTGGCCAAAACTGCATCAAACTCACTTTCCATGGCCTCAAATTAACATGAGAGGATAAATATTTTTAATTAGTATATTTCACCCAAGGATAATTAGAGTTCTTATTAGTCAAGGAAAGTGTCAACTGGATAAGCAACTACATATATTGAGAGTGCTATCATGACATAAATATGTCACCTATAATTTACATCCCACAGAGGCATTAAACACATCTGGTATTACAAGTAAAAACAATAATCAAAAACCATGGTAGCTACAGCCAGCTAATGCCTAAACTTTTTTTAATAAAAAATAACTTGCCAGTCCATGGGCAAAGTTGGCAGTCTGAAGAAGTTTTCAACATTCCACCGTCTTTTAAAAATTCCATATACGTAATTTATGATGGAAGCATACCTATTTTATAGATTAGAAAGCCTACTTTCATAGAGTTCAAGTAATTTCCCCAAGTCTCACAGCTAGAAAATATTAGGGTCAAGAATTGAACCCAGATATTTTAGTGTTCACACCTCTCTTTTGTTTATCATGCTTTCCTTTCCATTCATACCTTTAGGCTGAACTATTTTTGTCATTTGTTTCTCTCTCAGGTGCACACTGATGTTCATTTCAACCAAACCCAAACCTTTATAAAAGAAGTACAGTTTTGGGTGTATCTCATTGTGTAATTGGTTTTAGCCCTCCTCTATTGGGGTGTGCAATCCCGAAGAACAGAAATGAGAAAAAAAGGGAAGCAGAACAGAAAAGAGGAAAAGGCAACACAAGAGAGTTTTACCAAGTTGGAAATTGTTCAGTTATCAAATGCAACCAATTGCTTAAATTTTAGAACCATCGTCCTTTAAGCTATATAAATGGTTGCTTCTCCAGACCGTTTATTGGATGAAGGGGTGAAAGACTTTTATCTACTTAGCTCTCATTTCCTGTTGATCAGTGGTTTGCTCCTTGGAGCACTAATTCCCCTGTATTTTCTGATATTGTGAAACCAGTAGATTTCATAGTGTCCTAGCACTTGATATCAGCAGGAGGGCCTGGAGCAGGAAGCAAGAAGTGTGTCATGGGTATGAAGTGAACTATTACAGGATTGTGTCTTTACATATTTATTTGGAGCATTTGCAGATTTTGTAAGTGCAGTATTACAGGGATAGAACATGTTACCTAATGTCCTGGACAGAGGTGAAACCAAAAGTACCTGAAATGGAGCACAAGAGTTGTGTAATACCCAAGAAGTTAGTGTTGAAGAAATCAGCTAAACAAAAATGACTGCTACCTCCCAGCTTCTAGGCTTGCTTTCTTTTCACAAAACTTAGGTCTATTTGTAGAGTTTTGTACAAAATAATTAAAGAAACAAATAAATCTATCAGTAAATTATGGGATATTTTGATGAAAAAAATAATGTAGTCTATCTGGTAAGGTATCCAACCTCCAAAGCCAAACAAATGATTAGATAATCAGATTTAAATTTTTAAGCTAAAAACATATTACTTATACAACATTATTCCACGTAATCTACAATTTTTTCCATGTAAACTGTGTAAATTTTTTAAAAAGCAATAGTTGATTTTTTTAAAATAAAGTGAGCATTCTCAAAGAGATTTGCCTCAACACTAAAGTTATTCCATAAACTGGTGAATATTTTCATTTAATTATGTTTGCTTTTATATATTGATTTTACTCTATGTATTTGTGTGTGTGTGTTGTTGGTCAGCCTGATAGGCTGATTTTGATCTTCATAATTTCACTTAAATTATGTAATTTGTATCTATAGTAGTCTCTTAGTTATGTTACCCTTACTTGCACATCAAATCAAATTCTTTTTTTTAAATTATTTACTTGACTTACTTACACATCTCTGTCCCCTCCCCCAAGCTTATAGATATGCTCCTATTCTGTGCTAATAATTTTCATTTCAGCTATTTTTAATTTCTCTTTTAGAATAATAAACCATGATATATATGTTTGACAACAGGATTTGTAGTATGTCTGAATACTGATGCTCTAAAATGTCCAATTAAAGATAAGCATGTTGGGCTTCCCTGGTGGCACAGTGGTTGAGAGTCCGCCTCCCGATGCAGGGGACACGGGTTCGTGCCCCGGTCTGGGAAGATCCCACATGCCGCGGAGTGGCTGGGCCCGTGAGCCATGGCCGCTGAGCCTGTGCATCCAGAGCCTGTGCTCCGCAACGGGAGAGGCCACAACAGTGGGAGGCCCGCATACCGCAAAGAAAAAAAAAAAAAAAAAAGATAAGCATGTTCTTAGTAGTCTTCAGTAGAAATTTTAGTTTGTTTAGAGAATGTAATTAATGCTTAATAGGCGAGGATTTTGGGTTTTTTTAGGCAACTGTTTCCTGTCACAACTGACAGTAGTCTATTTAAATATGAGTCTGTATGGTAAAACACTTAATATATTTTTAATATATTTTTCTTCTATTAATAGTCTTAACTTATTCCTTTAAAATATTTAGATAGAATATAACTGACCATCCATATGCAGTTCCATAGATATTTAAATCTCATTGTATTGCCTTTTACTGAACCACTTTTGCAAGCAATATTTCATAACAAATATTTCATGCTCTTTTTAATATGAAATTTCATAGTATGACTGCATTGCTTGATATGGAAATGGTGTTTTATTTTTAAATATTCTTTAATATTCCTTTTAGAGGAGTAAAAGGAAATGATTTTTATGTCAAAAAAAAATTCTTAATACTAGGACAAGCATTTACCTTAGGCTATCATAGTTTCAATAGGTACCTAATCCTTTTATTTATTCATTTTTAAAATATTAATTGAATATAAACTATGTAGCTGACATTAATATGGCAGCTGAGCAATACCATCCATAGAGATATGCATTCCTACCTCACCCTGCTACTTCCAAGAGCCTCTTTTGGCTCTGAATTTAAGCTCACCCCAAAAAACTTTTGGTTGAAATGGGCTCTTTTCACAGCTTTTAGATATCTTTAAGTTATCATTTATTCCCACCTGAATTTGTTAATGTATGTTTCTATTTATAGAGTCCTAAAGAGGTAGAGCTGATTTTAGCTAAAGATGATAAATAATTCTTCTCATGCAATTATAGAGACAGACTCTTTTGATAAAAAATACTCACCCAAATTTAAATGGTTAATTGATGAGGTTCACAAAGAAATAGCCAGCACTAGTGAATTCACAGCAGATAGCAACATTAAGACTCATTCTCTAAAAAAATAGTAAGGGCTGATTGGCAGGTAGCAGGTCTTTTTAATATGATAGCTATA
This sequence comes from Globicephala melas, assembly GCF_963455315.2. Taxonomy (NCBI): domain Eukaryota; kingdom Metazoa; phylum Chordata; class Mammalia; order Artiodactyla; family Delphinidae; genus Globicephala; species Globicephala melas. Next base: position 119,733,066 of record NC_083315.2, read on the forward strand.
GATGTTTGCAGTCTATTATTTTGTAGAGATTTTGTGTTTTTGCTAATGAGGGATATAACTATTGGCTCTATTTGTGTTTGCTTTATTTTAGGACCAAAAAAAATAAATAAACCTAAAAAAGAAAAAGAAACAAACAAACCCCACAAAGGGAGAGGTTAAGGAACAATGGAGTTAATGGAGCACCCAATCCTCCTCTTCCCAAACACAACCAGCATAGTAGTTCTATATCACTAAAGGAGAAAGGCTGGAAGAAAATATCTGAAAAAGTTTGCCGATTTCCTGGGTATCAAGGTGGTTAATTCAGACAATTAGGACAATCCAAAAACTAAAAGTAACAATGAAGCCCTCACGCACTTTCTGTGATGGTGTGGGTAAGAGGCAAGGAAATAAAATGTTTCATTTTTCCCCACAGAACAGCATCAGGTGTGGGTCAATTGAATGACATGTAGTGCTGGAATGGAAAATGTACTATTGCAGAAGAGTCCTGAACAAGCTTATGGCTGTTTTGTGGATCTGGAGAGGCTGAAGAGATGGCAAGGGGGAGGCCTAAGAGTGGAAAACTACTAAGTCAAGCTGGAGGAAAATATCTTAAGGCCACCCAATAAGGAGATCTAGGCAGAGTTCCTGAAAAGTGCCTTAGTCAAGGCCTTCAGATGAAGAAGGCTTTCAGAATGAGGTGCTTGAGGTAGAGGTACATATATATGTATGAGCATGCCTGGCCCAAAGTGGGGCAGGTAGCCTGACCCTTTGACTGCAATTTCCACTACAGACAGCGATATACTTGCTGTGTACCAAGTGTGGTCATGGGGAAGGCAGCTTTCCCTCATGAGGCCTGTCAGGCATGCTCTGTAATTATGTATGGTCAGCCCTGAAAGATCATACATGGGATTTTTGCCTGAAGCCAGATTCAAGAGAGTTCTTTCTGGTTACCAAAGATTATGTGATGCCTTCGTAACAATAATTATGCTTCATGTTCTGGGAGACAAGTGAATCAGATATGAAAGGGTTATTTTTTATCACCTACAATCTGACAAATGATATAATGAAGATAGATGGTCATCAAACTAGGACCCAGAGGAACATTATTCTTATTAAGGGCCCCAAGAAAGGTCATATTGGTGCAGCAGATTATCACAGGAAGCCCACAAACAGCAGCTGAAAACCTTGAGTAAAAATGATCTGCACACAGGTGAGAATCTGGAGATATTTTGAAACAAATTTGAGGAAAAGTTTGTATAGCCTATGGTGATTCCCAGCATGGTAAGATTTATATACTGTAGGACTCAAAAAAATGGTTTGGGGAAATAGGTCTCTGTGTGAACTGAAAGAGCTGTTTCTATTACTAGGTGCAACATTTAAAGCCACAGCTACTTGATTATGATACATTCTTCAATTGATAACTGGGGATGGAAGAGACTGTCCTCCTCATTTCAGGGAGCCAGCTACTACCTAGGCAAATCAACTGAAATCCACAGTTACACTAAAGCCAGTAGGTATGAGAAATTGACCAAAAATAGTTTCTTTTTAGGTCCCTTTCAGTTTAATCCATAAAATCTTGGACTATAAGGCATAAACCTTGACAAATTTGTTGCTCTGTTTCTGGTATGGCAGAAGAAGTAGTGGCATCTGATCTCAAACTCTCTGCCTGAACCACAGGTGTCAGGGTGCTTGACAATCCCAAATCAAAAAAAGGTGGAGATGAATAGATTGAGATATCTCATCCTTAAGACTTACAGAAGGGCAGAAGTTGCAGAATCTGCTCCCAAGGATTCCTAGCTCATCAGATGTGGTTAGATACAACCAGAATGGATACAAAAGATGTATAAAACTCTAGACATGCTTGGAAGTCCTAGAAAATGTCTGGAATTCCTGTTGGTCAAGATGGGGGACTTGGAATATTCACGAGTTAGAATAACCTAGAAGATATGCTGAGATAGCAAACAACCCCAAAAATCTTAGGCGTTACTACAATAAAAGTTTATTTTTAGTTTATGCAAAATTGGCTGAGGCTCTGTGCAACTCCTCAGGGTAACTGTTCTCTGTAGTAACTCAGCGATCCAAGCTAGAGAAGTCCTCACCACTCTCTAGGCATTCTATCTAGAACACATGGTCTCCCCAGTCAGTCAATGTGGAATAGAAGGTCAGTGAGGAAACGTCTCTCTCCAGTCATTAAAGACTTTGGCCCTGAAATGATACATCACTTCCACTCACCAAGTCTTTGCCAATTCTGGTCACATGACACCACCTAACTACAATGAGAAGTCATGGGTGAGCAGTGAAAGTCTTTAAGGCAGATTATCAAGCTTGTGAGATATTGTAAATGTGACCTAATTTGTACTCAGGACAATAGAGCTTGGAAATACTAATAGTAGATATAACCTCCACATTAAAAAGATTGGGGGGGAGGGCTTCCCTGGTGGCGCAGTGGTTGAGAGTCTGCCTGCTGATGCAGGGGACACGGGTTCGTGCCCCGGTCCGGGAAGATCCCACATGCCGCGGAGCGGCTAGGCCCGTGACCCATGGCCGCTGAGCCTGCGCGTCCGGAGCCTGTGCTCCGCAACCGGAGAGGCCACAACAGTGAGAGGCCCGCGTACCGCAAAAAAAAAGAAAAAAAAAGATTGGGGGATGGGGTGGAGTAGGGATGATTCAACTGCTCTCAGAGTTCTTCACTAAATGAAGAACTTTTTTCTCTTGTTCACATAGATTAGTATTTCTTACAATTTAAGGTTATGGTACTAATGATTCCAATTTGATATCCACTGCCCTAGGAGTCATTATTCAAGCAGAAATAAAAATATATTTATGACTACAGCTAAGCTCTAGTGAATTCTTTAACAAAAATCATAATCAGATTCTAGATGTTAACTTCCCTCCCCAACAAATATAAAAGTTTCTTTTAAGTTTAGAATATTTTAAAGTTTTAATAACTATCGCTTTAACATCTGATAAGCCAATAATCATTTTATATCCAAAATTTCTACTATTACTCAGCTTTTTTATTTTTATTAATACAGGGAAGGTAATATGAATGAAAAAACTGGAAAAAATTATGTTCAGTTTAAAGTCACCTGGTGTCAAGACTGTTAAACAAGTCATATTTATTAACTTAAATGCTTCTCCTAATTATTTTTTGATAGATCATCATCCTTCCTTTCTTTTTTTGTATTAGTTTTTTTTTAATTTTTGAATTTTATTTATTTTTTATACAGCAGGTTCTTATTAGTCATCAATTTTATACACATCAGTGTATACATGTCAATCCCAATTACCCAATTCAGCACACCACCATCTTCACAGCCCTGCGGCTTTCCCCTCTTGGTGTCCATACGTTTGTTCTCTACATCTGTGTCTCAACTTCTGCCCTGCAAACCGGTTCATCTGTACCATTTTTCTAGGTTCCACATACATGTGTTAATGTACGGTATTTGTTTTTCTCTTTCTGACTTACTTCACTCTGTATGACAGTCTCTAGATCTATCCACGTCTCAACAAATGACTCAATTTCGTTCCTTTTTAAGGCTGAGTAATATTCCATTGTATATATGCACCGCATTTTCTTTATCCATTCGTCGATGGGCATTTAGGTTGCTTCCATGACCTGGCTATTGTAAATACTGCTGCAATGAACATTGGGGTGCATGTGTCTTTTTGAATTATGGTTTTCTCTGGGTATATGCCCAGTAGTGGGATTGCTGGATCATATGGTAATTAAATTTTTAGTTTTTTAAGGAGCCTCCATACTGTTCTCCATAGTGGCTGTATCAATTGACATTCCCACCAACAGTGCAAGAGGGTTCCCTTTTCTCCACACCCTCTCCAGCATTTGTTGTTTGTAGATTTTCTGATGATGCCCATTCTAACTGGTGTGCTTCCTTTCTTTTTTGAGGGGGAAACTTTCATGGAAGTTGTTACTGCACAGCTGTTATTTCTTCTAACTAATAATTAGCTCATTGTAAAATTCAATCTGTTGTTATGTTAAGACCAGGTATTTCACTAAGCTGCCAAAAGCATTATGTAACCTACTTATTCATGTTCATTTTTTGAAAACTGTGTGGAAATATATTCTGCCTGATATCAGCACAGTTCACTTTTATATTTAATGATTTTTATTTACCTGTCTTTTGCCTCACTCTAACTCCTATCCTCATGGTATATCACTCTCGTTCAGTACTTTGGGGGACTTTATTAGTTTTGTGCTTTAAATATTAAATGTCTTCCTATTCCTCAGCTCTCTGTTCTAATCCGTTAGTATAGTGTGGTGAGATAGAATAAAATGAATCCAGTGTATCCAGGGGAAAGAATGGCTTGGGACATGACTGGACTTTAAGACATAAATAAGCAGCCTTCTACCACGCAAAAGAGAGGCAATAATGTGTTATTTACATTTCATCTTTATCTCCAACTCAAATCTTCCTCTGTAATTATTTTCTTTCCATCACAGACATGTATGTAACATAGTAATATTTTATCAAAGGTGACAAATAGCCAAGGATATAAAGTACACTACAGGATGCAGTGTATATAGAGGATATGTGTGTGTACACAATAACACAGCATGCCCATGTTAGTTACATGATACACACATAACAGACACATAAAACCATCACATCCACATGTATCAAACACGCCCACATACACACACTATCCACACCCACAACATACCATATATTTACCCATATCACAAACATACACACAACAGGAATCACATTACACACATCACTCACCACACCCACATATGCAGCACCTATCCCACCCTCACACACAACACTCTCACTCAGAATCCTGAAATCCACAGACTTTACATTACTAGCACAGACATGTATAAGGTATCATGGATCTTTACCATTCTTTATTTGTTGCACATTTGTGTTAAAAGGAAACTTTTATTGTTTCCTAATAATACCTAAAAATATTCTAATCTATATGTTTTCATATTGTTTTGTATGCCTTTGTTTTAAAAAAAATGATCTTTCAGTATTCACTTTGGAGTATCCCAAGAGTACAATATTTGTTTATAAGATTTTGTAAAGAAAAAGTTAATTTTCTTTCTCAAAAAAAGCAGCTAATTATTTCTAACATTGTTAAAAGTGTTACAATAAAATAATGAAAGTGTTAAATTAGTTCTTAACCTCATAAATGACTTTTATCATAATACACTTTAGTATTAAGAGTTATTGCAAAAATGAAAGTTGAGTCTTAAGATGAAATTATTCCAAATATTAAGTTTAAAATATTAACCCATTTATTAGATATTTGCTTCTGTAGGTTTATGGACACATAGTTATAAAAATGTAATCATGGACTTTTGGACATATGCATCTTTATTCTGAAGATGTTTAGTAAAATCATAAAATTATATATACCAGTTGACCAAAGAGTCAGAAAATATTAAAGAAAAAATGCTGTGAGGGCTATGGTCATTGAACCAACTATATATTTTGCTCAACCTTTAATACTTATCATCTGCCCTCCCTCAGGAAGGTATGGATGGTCAGAGAGAAAGAGAAGCAAGCAAGCAAAAGGACATTAAGAAGTCTGCTGGGATAAAGGACATGACAGATATAATTTTTAATAAAAGCATAAAAGGCTTAGACTAAATTAGGAGGCCTATATTTGCACCATTGTATCATAGCAGATTGTCTAGCAAAACAAAATGCTTAAAATTATAGATTATTAACTGATACAGCAGTTCCCCTGGCTCAGACATCCGTCTTTGTACACATGCACACATCTACACACACACAGATACATCTACACACACACAGATACTTCCAGATATAAGTAGAGAAGCAAAGAAGTGTGATAGGCATGGTATAAGGGAACATGAGAGAATAACTTAAAACATATTTGTCTAAGGCTATTCATGACTATGATTCAGGTTCTCTTCTACTGTGAAAAAACAAATCCTGTTTTCTGAGTGTATACAATACTCCTAACATGTTTTTCTATTTTTATGTTCTTGATGAAGCATTTTCTCTGGTGTCCTACAGGATGACTTGTCAGAACAGCACGATTATCCTGATGATCAAAGAGGTGAAGATATCTATGACAATCTATTCCTGGAGCTCACAGCAACCCAAAATATTATTGAATTAGATGATAGAATGCCTGTGTTGTGTAGTCTTGAAGTCTTTTATCTGAATATGTCAGAATATACAGATGGACCATGAATCTCCCAAGTATGCCAGATACAGTTGTAAGGAAAGTGGCCCCAACAATTTTATTTCAGTTACTGTCATTGTTTCATCTCCACTCCTTCATAAAGTTTCTATTTCTTATTCTGTATGCTTTGCTTGGCAAATAAAGCCTTTGCTACAAAAGCTACAGAGGTCTGTACTGGGGAATGTTGTACTAGCTGGAAAGTAAACACGTAATAGCAAGGCTCGGGAGAGATTCCTAAATTCTGAAATAGATGATGAGAACCCGAAAAAATACAGACATACTATTCAGATTAGCATCAAATTAAACCAATTTAAATCTCTTTTTTAATATAAATTTAAGAAGATCAGAGAGAAGGGCAAATCGCTCAGCTCAAACTGATGACTGAGCAACATTTCCCAAGCATCTGATTTCCTTATGGAGTTCAATACCTATCTCAGAATTGGAAGAACAGTAGACTAAGATAACTGCATGGCCAGTAGAGCAAATCCCAATTCTAACTCAAATTTCTATAGAGGTTCACAATAAACTACTAGCACTGTAAGAAAAGTGGGGGGAAGTAACTGCTATTTTAAAACACTAGCTAAACCATTCAGCATTCTGTAATGGGGAGGATTTTGTCTCATTGCACAACACCCTTAAGAGGACAAGTTGACTGAGCTGGATTGACCTATGCATTAGAGGAAAGGAATTCTGAGCTCTATGTTTATGTTTTCTAGTTTGTTGTCTTCGAGAGATCTGAATGGATAAAAGGATTCAGGGATGCAGAGAGAGTGTTTGGCAAGATTTTCATAGGGCCAGAAAATAAGGTAGGGACACAGATAATTGGCAACCAGTAAAGATGTATGTGCCCCCAAAATTTTAGTAAGAGTAGTGACTATGCTCATTCAAACTGGTTACTGTTCTGTGCTCTAATATCCTTCCATTGTAGCCAAGATTTCATGAAAATTTTGTACCATATAACACATTGTTTAATAATGACTTGGAAGATAGCACAGTCCTTATTCACACCCAGGTAAAGGGGACAAGACAGAGTAAGAGAATTCAAAGTGATTGATAAATGAACCTGAAGTAAACTTGCAGAACAAGATGTGATAGGTGGCCAACAAGAGAGGGTAAGCATTTACAAAATAAGAATGTGTGAATTCTAGGAACCATTAGGGGAGGCCTGGGTTTTGAGCAAGCATGTGGGATAGAAACCAATGTTATTTTACATGCAGAGTAAAAGAAAGGGCCAATCCCAGAAGAGTAGGGTATCTGGGTACTAACAGTTGGTCCTCTTGTGAGAGAGAGCTATGTCATCCATGGAAATCCATCTCCAATCCTAGACACACTGCTAGAATTTTACCAGCCTCCTTTGCAGTTAGGTATGACTATATGGAATTATTTCCAAGGGAATGTTATTTGTAGTGAAGTCAAATTCAGGCACATTAAAATCTAAAACATGGCTCCTCCATCCCTTTCCCCTTCCACCAGCTGCATGCAAATAATTATGTGTTCCTAGGGGATGACACAGTCACAAAATATAAGGAGCTTTAGTTTCCAAATCACCACATGAAGGAAAGCCATATCTGATATATAGGACGTTCCTCTGATTTTGTGGTTTTGACATATTTCCAGAAGTCTTGTATATTCATATATCTCTGTATTTATTTATTTATTTATTTAAATTTATTTATTTATTTATTTTTGCTGTGTTGGGTCTTCTGTGCGAGAGCTCCCTCTAGTTATGGCAAGCGGGGTGGAGGGGCACTGTTCATCGCGGTGCGCGGGCCTCTCACTATCGCGGCCTCTCTTGTTGTGGAGCACAGGCTCCAGACACGCAGGCTCAGTAATTGTGGCTCATGGGCCCAGTTGCTCTGAGGCATGTGGGATCCTCCCAGACCAGGGCTCGAACCTGTGTCCCCTGCATTGGCAGGCAGATTCTCAACCACTGCGCCACCAGGGAAGCCCATATATATCTCTTTATTAATCCCAAAATAAATGAATAAAATGAGCCTCATACTTTCCTGAGACTGAAGATAAAACTGTCACAAAGATCACACAGTCAAACTAAATAGGCAGAAAGGTAATTAAACAGGTAAATACAATATATTGTGATAAGTAAACCTTATCACATGATAGGAAAAGTAAACCTTAGGGAAGAGTAAAGTTTAAAATAAGGGAGAGGTGATATCAAAGATGAATTTGGAGGGCTTGGATGGAAAGGGCATTCCAGGCAGTGCCTACGCAAATATGAAGGTCCAAAAAAAGAGAGAAAAGAAAAAAGAAAAATAGTAAGGTATTTTCCAAACACTGACAGTAATTGAAGAACTTCAAGAATACATGTACGGTGGTCAGAGAGTGATCCATTAGGTTTACTTTGTGAGCTAAGGATTGCGTAACATGCCTAAGCGTCTGCACTCTTATCTTAAAGGCACTGCAGAATTTTAAGCAAAGTGATGTCGTTGCATTTCCTGAGTAAGGTGACTGGTGACCATAAAGTCAGTAAATTAGAGGAGGAGGGACAAGATTGATGACAGGGAATGCCAATTAGGAAGTTGTTGCATTAATCCAGATAAGAAATAACGAGGCCTGAGTTATGTCATGGCAGTGGGGATGGGGGCGAGCAGTTTGGAGAGATGTTGAGGTATTTCCAGTAATTAGATACATCAGACTTGAACACTGTTACTTTTACTCTTTAGATGCTACCTTATTTACTTGCCATCACAATCTTCCCTGAGTCATTACTGGAGGAAAACCACATCTGAGATGTAGGATCATTTGGCTGTCAAGCCAACTTCTGCTGGCTTTAAACACTAGATGATGATAATTAATCGGATTCATTACTTTACTATCTTAGTGATCCCAAAAGAAAGTTACAGTTAGTATGTAGAAGCTACTATCTGTTGTTCCCTTTAAAGAAATAGAAAATAAAGGAAGTAAAATTGCCCTGAGAGTTAAAATATAGAATTATCATGAAAATGCTAAGACAAAGTCACCTTGAAAAGACATCTCAAGCCAACAAGATTTGACTGAAACCAGACTAGTATTTCTTTCTGTACACCTCTGGTAACAAAGATTTGTGTTTATGTTTTAAAATCAGTTGTATGAAGCTGCTAAGTATGCATTTGCATCTAAACACGCAATGCATTCTCATTTTAACAGTTTAACAATTGTTAACAAGTTAACAATTTAACAGAGAGGTTTGATCTGCGGTTACACCCAAGGTTAGTTGATGGAGGGTTGGCTCTATTTTTTGCTTGGTCTTCAGAATTTTTCTTCTTTGTCATCCCAAATAAACATAAAATCTAAGTAAAGTCAGTGTTTTTGTTATGTAAACCTCAGCTTAAAGATAAGTCCTATAGGCTCCACCGGCCCACCAGAGATTGCTCCCTCAAAACCCCTCTTTTAGAGAAATATAGAATAGCCAAATTAATTCAGCTGGTAATGCTTATGACCAGAATCCCTTCCTTGGGAAGTTCAGTAAGATAAGGACACCAGTGAGACTCCTGAGGATACAGCCAGCTTGTTTTTCCTGTTGGTTACCTTCTTTCATGTTCAACTATCTTCAAATGTCTGCATAATTTAATAAAAGTAATTGCTCTCTAATTTGTATATGCATAACCTGTCAGCCCCTTTTAATACAGGAGATAAAACTGGAGCGGGGAGGAACATTGGAAGTGAACACTTAATGTAAGTGGCTATTACCATGACCTCACCATGTTTTCTTTACACTGCATTCCTGGCAAACTACAATGTAAAGGTAATATACAAAAAGTAAATTTATAAAAAGCAGAGCCTAAAGAGTGAGCGACATCTTCTGTGATGCTAATCCCAGGCTTCTAAGGTAGCATTGGGTTTGTTTTAGTAAAAATGTGGAACAGAAAGAGCATTTAAATAATTCTGATTCTTGTCAATTCGGAAAGTGATTACTCTTATGAATCCTTATCAGTACTAAGTGCTAAATACTGTGTTCTTTTTTTAAAATACCTTGAATTATCAAATATAAAATAGGAAAGGATGACAAACAAACATAACTCACAAATATGACTGGTAAGAAATTTATCATTCCCAATAGAGCAAAGGCTAAGTTGAACACATGGACAGACACAATTCAACCACTCACTGAATGAAAAACATTAGAGTTCTATCAAGAAGGCTGTATAAGTTTCCTATTGCTATTGCAACAAATTACCAAAAATGTAGTGACCTAAAACAACTCCAATTTACTACCACATACTCTGGAAGTCAGAGGTCCAAAATGGTCTTGCTAGACTAAAAGTAAACAGTCAGCAGAGCTGTATTCCTTGTGGAGGCTCTACAGGAGAATTGGTTTCTTTGTCTTTTCCAGCTTCTAGATGCTGCCAACTTTACTTGGTTCAAGGCCCCCTTCCAGACATAATTGCATCACTCCAACCTCTGCTTCCATCATCACATCTCTTTCCCTTATTCTGATTTTCCTTTCCCTTGTAAGGACTCTTGTGATTACATTGGGTCCCCAGCAGGATAATTTAGAGTAAACTCCCCATCTCAAGATCCTTAACTTAATCATATCTGGAAAGTCCCTTTTGTCACGTAAAGTAACATTCACAGGTCTAAGAGATAAAGACCTGAGCCTTTTTGGAAAGCAGTTATTCAGCCTACCACAAAGACGATACTATGTGCTTAGTTAAACACTAGCCAGTGAGAAATTGACTTCTTGCTGTTGCTGTTACTCCTAGATGAAAAGAAACATTATTGTCATATAACCTCAAGTCTCAGATGATGGCACTTTTCCAATTATCATTATGAAATTTACATATTTGTCATAGGACACTCCAGAGCTAGTTTCCATTTTGTCTTCATACTTGCACAAAATTCAGTGAGGAAAAAAGGGAGACTATGACTCTATGCTAACAAATGCTTAAGACTGGTCATCCTTTTTGGAAATGATAAATGAATTATAATGTTAGTTCCAAATGTCACAAGACACTGTATCATTCTATATTCAGTATAAAATAAGATGGAAAAATTTTCCCCCGAGGAGATGTTTATGTATAGAATATGGACAGATTCTAATATCCCTGCTCCAATGCATTTGCAAGCAAGTAACCTAAGCTAGATGATACCAGTAGCCAATCCAGATAGACACTAGCCTCTGTCCCCAGATACATTTCAAGATGGCCTCTTTCAGTATTCCTTTTTCTTGTTTTCTTACTCTCATAAGATGGTTCTCTATTTATATAAAACACTAAAAAATATAGTCTCTGAGATATTTTCTTGACTATGCCAGTTGAGCAAAATTATGTAGGTTTAGCCAAGTTAATTTGACATGGGTTTGGATAACTAAACAATCAAGGCAGTGAAAACAACCAATTTATTGTGTTTGTCTAGAAGTATAAAGTTCTGAAAATAAAATCAGGATCGAAATAATATAGTTAAGAAATGTTCTCTGTGGGGGTTAATATAATTGTTAATAAATATTCTCTTTTCACTGACCATCAATTATACCTTTAATTTTGACAGTGATCTCCCAAATGTGACTCACAGCCTCTAGATTTTTTTTTTTACATGACATAATGGTATTTGTACACATGGATCACTTTTGTTTGAAAACAATTAGAAAAGTATGAGAGAGAGTTTGTATTACCAACTTCATGTAACAAGAAGAGAACCAAATAGTAATAATAATAACAATATGCTAATTGAATACCTACAAATGCCTGGTTCTGAACTGACAATTTTAAATGCATGATTTATTTAATATTTGTAACAAACTTACAAGTTAAGTATCATTTTGCACTTATAGCTTAGAAAATTAATGTTTAAAGAAATGAGATAAGTTTTCCAGGGATGCCCAATTGGTAAACTGAAAATCCTGGATGAGGACCGCAAGGTGGAGCCAGAACATCTAACCCTGCTGTGGGCTGTCTCCAGTTTAAAGATCAACTTGAAATAGTGAGTGGAAACAAAAGGCTTACCACCAGGATTGATTTCAAGTGGGTTATCTATTTCAAAAAGAAATTTAAAAGGGGAAAAATAACCCTAATTATCATGTGGTTTAGTCTAACATTATCCTTAGGTTAATCATTTAACCTCTAGCACTCCTGCTTGGCCAGAGCCACGTGAGGTTTCTAGACAAGAGACACAGTTTACTGACCTCTGACAGGTGAAATTGAAAACCATTACAACTATCCTAGCAAATTAAGCATTTAATGGGTAGCTTTTGTTGTATCATTTGTCTTGAGTATACTGACATAGTTTTCTAAGGACCCATAAAAGGGATAAGTACATTTACTGTCACAGTAATACTAGTAGTTTAGTAGTTGAGTTTCAAAATCAAGATCAGTTGATTGGTTTCCCTGTTTTGCCCCAACATTTCCTGAATTTGAGAGATTGCCTATGTAAAATAAAGACTGATCAAATGATAGGTCATACATCAGTCATTTAAATTTAATTCCTCCTAGTGGTTTTAATTTTTAAAACTTAATTTGAAAGTTGGTTTACTTTGGGATTTGGAATTTCTAAGATGTCTGTGTGTATATTTACACATAAACACATTTATATAATATACATATTATGAAATATAAAATGTAACATCACAGATATGATTGATGTCAATTTAGATTTTAAAATAGATCACACCATTTATCATTTTTTACATCAGTGTGCCTTATTAAAAAGTTTCTACCAATGCCTAAATAAGTTTATGATTTTAAGTACTTAAGATAGGTACATTTTGGCAACTATTTAGAAGTTACATCAATGCTTTTACATGATTATTATAAAGGCTTAATCTCAAAAGATTTCTAACTTACATAGAAGCTTATAGGTGTTCCTCACTACAAGCAGTTTTTTTTTATTTATCTGAAAATACAAATTCTTGAAGCACAAACATCAGTTCAAAATTTTTTGATCTCTATAACGATTATTCATTTCACCCCAAAATTCACTCTAATAGCCACATAATTAATGAGTTTCAAAGAGCATTTGAAAGATAACATTTCTGAAAGTTAATTTAGTTTTTAGAAACATTCATTTTATAAAATGTTATATTTATATAGAGAGAAGAAAACACGTAGAATTCTAATACCACTATGAAGATGTATTTGACATAAAAGGGTATCTTCAATATTTAGTTATTTATAACTGTCATTATAAATTCAGTAAAAGATTAAAATAACTATATATACATATATATAAAATCACCTATTTAAAAGATTTTGTATATACGTTCATTACATAAAGTGTGATATAAAGTGTCCATGATTCCTACTTCATTTCTTGGAATCAGAAGCTGTATATGAAACGTAAGAGACTATCCTATAGTTAGATAGGAAGGAAATAAGTTGACCCTTGGTATCCTCGGGGGATGGGTCCAGGACCACCTGCTTATGACAAAATTTGCAATGCTCAAGTCCCCTATATAAAATGTCTCAGTATTTTCATGTAACCTACACATATCCTCCTATACTTTAAATCATCTCTAGATTACTTATACTGTAACACCTAACACAGTGTAAATTCTATGTAAATAGTTGTAAATACAATGTAAATGCTATATAGATAGTTGTCAGAGTGCAGTAAATTCAAATTTTGCTTTTCCAAACTTTCTGGATATTTTTTGGAATATTTTTAATACAGTTGGTTGAATCCCTGGAAGCTGAACCTGAGGACACGTAGGGCCAGTTGTATTCTCAAGACCAAAAAAATAATAATGATGATGATGGTGATGGAAATGATAAAGACAACAGAGCGTACTAGTTTAATAATGGTAGTGAGCTGCTTTTAAGAGTGTGAAAAGGTAGAAATATCTTCTTTTGAAAGTGGACATTTATGAAAGAAAACTGAATCTGATTTTTTTCTTTCTCAAAGGTCTGTTGAAAAAGACATTTTTATAACTGTACTAATCAGAAAATTACCATAGTATAAAGGTAATTCAAATGTTCTGTCTTATTCCTTTAAACATTTAGCTTACTGTCGTGTCTGAGCAGAAGAAATTATTTCCTTGCATATTATCACATGATAAAAATACAGAGCAAAGCCGCATTTTGAACCATTCATGATTTTAAACTGCTTTGTGTTAATGGAAATGACTTTCCTTTTTTCCTCCTTCCACAGACAAAACAAAATAAACACATTTTCTGCATCTGTTACAATTTTGTTGTCTTACTTAAAAGTGGCTTTAATAAAGAATTAGTCTGGGGCTTCTCTGGTGGCCCAGTGGTTGAGAGTCCACCTGCCGCTGCAGGGGACACGGGATCGTGCCTCGGACCGGGAAGATCCCACATGCTGTGGAGCGGCTGGGCCCGTGAGCCATGGCCGCTGAGCCTGCGCGTCCGGAGCCTGCGCGACCGGAGCCTGTGCTCCGCAACGGGAGAGGCCACAACAGTGAGAGGCCCTCGTACCGCAAAAAAAAAAAAAAAAAAAAAAATTAGTCTGAAACTAGGTCAACAGGCATCATTTAAGAGCATTCACTCTTAAACTAAAATCAATGTTTTTGATACATGCTTTCTAAAATTTAATTGACTTAACATCAAAAACTTTGTTTTAATACATCTTTATTGGAATGTAATTGCTTCACAATGCTGTGTTAGTTTCTGCTGTATAACAAAGTGAATCAGCTATACATATACATATATCCCCATATCCCCTCCCTCTTGAGCCTCCCTCCCACCCTCCCTAACCCACCGCTCTAGGTGATTACAAAGCACCAAGCTGATCTCCCTGTGCTATGCTGCTGCTTCCCACTAGCTATCTATTTTACATTTTGTAGTGTATATATGTCAATGCTTCTCTCACTTAGCCCCAGCTTCCCCCTCCCCCCGCCGTGTCCTCAAGTCCATTCTCTATGTCTGCGTCTTTATTCCTGCCCTGCCAATAGGTTCATCAGTGACATTTTTTTTTAAGATTCCATATATATTCATTAGCACACGGTATTTGTTTTTCTCTTTCTGACTGACTTCACTCTGTATGACAGACTCTAGGTCCATCCACCTCACTACAAATAACTCAATTTTGTTTCTTTTTATGGCTGAGTAATATTCCATTGTATATATGTGCCACATCTTCTTTATCCATTCATCTGTCGATGGACACTTAGTTGCTTCCATGTCCTGGCTATTGTAAATAGAGCTGCAATGAACATTGTGGTACATGTCTCTTTCTGAATTATGGTTTTCTCAGGGTATATGCCCAGTAGTGGGATTGCTGGGTCATATGGTAGTTCTATTTTTAGTTTTGTAAGGAACCTCCATACTGTTCTTATTAGTGGTTGTATCAATTTACATTCCCACCAACAGTGCCGGAGGGTTCCTTTTTCACCACACCCTGTCCAGCATTGATTGTTTCTAGATTTTTTGATAATGGCCATTCTGACGGGTGTGAGGTGATACCTCATTGTAGTTTTGATTTACATTTCTCTAATAATTAGTGATGTTGAGCATAGTTTCATGGGTTTTTTGAATATCTGTATGTCTTCTTTGGTGAAATGTCTATTTAGGTCTTCCACCCATTTTTTAATTGGGTTGTTTTTTTGATATTGAGCTCCATGAGCTGTTTGTACATTTTGTCCATTGTTTCATTTGCAAATATTTTCTCCCATTCTGAGGGTTGTCTTTTCGTCTTTTTTTTGGTTTCCTTTGCTGTGGAAAAACTCTGAAGTTTAATTAGGTCCCATTTGTTTATTTTTGTTTTTATTTTCATTGCTCTAGGAGGTGGGTCTAAAAAGATCTTGCTGTGGTTTATGTCAGAGTTTTTTTCCTATGTTTTCCTCTAAGAGTTTTATAGTGTCTGGTCTTACATTTAGGTCTTTAATCCATTTTAAGTTTATTTTTGGTATGGTGTTAGGTAGTGTTCTAATTTCATTCTTTTACATGTAGCTGTCCAGTTTTCCCAGCACAATTTATTGAAGAGGATGTCTTTTCTCCATTTTATGTTGCCTCCTTTCTCGTAAATTAGGTGACCATATGTTCATGGGTTTATCTCTGGGCTTTCTATCCTGTACCATTGATCTATATTTCTGTTTTTGTGCCAGTACCATACTGTCTTGATTACTGTAGCTTTGTAGTATAGTATGAAGTCAGGGAGCCTGATTCCTCCAGCTCCATTTTTCTTTCTCAAGATTGCTTTGGCATTTGGGGTCTTTTGTGTTTCCATACAAATTGTGAAATTTTTTGTTCTAGTTCTGTGAAAAATGCCATTGGTGGTTTGAGAGGGATTGCATTGAATCTGTAGATTGCTTTGGGTAGTACAGTCATTTTCACAATATTGATTCTTCCAATCTAAGAACATGGTATATTTCTCCATCTGTTTATGTCATCTTTGATTTCTTTCATCAGTGTTTTATAGTTTTCCAAGTACAAATCTTTCACCTCCTTAGGTAGGTTTATTCCTATGTACTTTATTGTTTTTGTTGCGATGGTAGATGGGATTGTTTCCTTAATTTCTCTTTCTGATTTTTCATTGTTAGTGTACAGGAATGCCAGAGATTTCTGTGCACTAGTTTTGTATCCTGCAACCTTACCAAATTCATTGATTTGTTCTAGTAGTTTTCTGGTGGCATCTTTAGGATTTTCTATGTATAGTATCACGTCATCTGCAAACAATGACAGCTCTACTTCTTCTTTTCCAATTTGTATTCCTTTTATTTCTTTTTCTTCTCTGACTGCCATGGCTCGGACTTCCAAAACTATGTTGAATAAGAATGGCGAGAGAGGACATCCTTGTCTTGGTTCCTGAGAACCAAGAGTTGGTCAAATCTCACACAACTTCTAATGAGTTAATTAGGTAATTCTGTGGGGAGTCAGGGGGAGATAAGTTTACTGAGCATGTTAGTATTTAGTGGGAATACTACTGATAGAATTTTTTTATTACTATGTGGTAATTTTATTTACCTGCTCTAAAATATAGTTTATACTTGGCTCAATATGGTAGATTAGGCTGGCATGGAAAGACCATTTTTAACTCCTTATTTCTTTTAAAAGTGCTTCAAAAAAACACTTCTAAGGAATTAAGTGCTAGCTTTATCCCCTTCTTTAAGTTTAAGGATAAAAAATAGTTATACTCAATTTTAAAAAGGCTGAAAAATAGTTATACTTACTTTATCTTTAGTATAGGTAGATATTTGAAGAAATTTTCTACTATGTTAACAATTGTTTATGACATCATACTGCCATCAATGTCCATCTGTTCTCAAACTACTATTCTAGAAACCTCAATGTTTCCCTCATATTGACTTCACTTACACAATTATATGTTCAATATTCAACTAAAGTGTATTTAGATGTAACTCGCTGCTAGCCAGTGTACTAGCATTTTTACCTGTGTTATTATTGCACTTAGTACTTGCTGACACAAACCTAACAACTCTGATTCAAATGCAAATCTAACTGGAAAAATCTGAGGCTCTAAACTAATTTTTGTGTTGTATGTTTTCTTGTTGACTAAAATGTGTAATAATGGGTTATAAATAAATCATTAAATGAGCTATTTATTTCATTTTTGTGGACTCATTTCTCTCAAATAATAAAAATATTTCATTGTGGAAAACAACTGGACCAAATACTTTAAACTGTTGACATTTCAAAGAATAAACTCCTGGATACAAGATTTAGGTTGACATTGCTTACATGACACTCAGTCCATACCAGTATGATGAGTAAGGGTTTCCAGGATCCTTTTATTTATTTATTTATTTATTCACGAGACAGCTTACTATCCTCTTGGACTTAGCTTCCTAACCTCAGGATATCAAATAGTGGAGGCTTTTGACAGTCCAATCTTAAATTCCTTATGAAAACTTACAGAGATTAACTTTGCGTTCTTAGTAACTGTTTAATACTGTTTGGCTCTAGATTTCACAAAGCAAACTTAAGGAGGCCTATGTAGTAAATTAACACTCTTTCTATACCTATGTAATTAATCAGGCCAAACCTAATGTGATCAGCCTTATTTTGTGATTAAGAATTATATTTTGGAGGGATTATTATCATCACAATTTGAAGATGAATGGGTTCTGAAGGACTCTGAAATGCGTAAAGTAAGACTACTAGGTATACTGTCCAGATCACCTTTTCATTATCTCTGTGCTTCATTGTCAAGCTATTTTATAACTCTACAATGTAGCAAACTGATAATAATGCAAAGTATTATTGGTTATAGAACTTCAAATTAATTGTGTCTTGTGCAATGCACTTGACTATTGCCCTGTGGATATCCATTCTGCATTTATTAGTAAACTTATTTCAAAATTCCCTATCTCTAATATATGTTTCTACTCTTCAAAGTCTTCTTAGTACCAGCTGTGTAAGCAGCTTTTGGCAGGGAAGAGCTCTCTGCAGTAGGCCCCTTCTGTCTTGTCACTTTAGCAAAGCTATACTGTAACTAACCTTAAACCAGGCACCCCATGCTCTACTCATCTCTGGCCCAAGCACACCTTTCAAATCTTTTGATGACACAATACCTTGCCTAACTTGTCAGTTCTTTTTGTAGATCAAAGAAGTAGAAATGAATAAGTAATTAACAGATGAGTAGATCTCTTCCCTAGCTTCCCCTTCAATAATCTTGAGAACAAACTGTGTGAACAAGATAGCATCTAAAGAAAGAAAGTGAGGAGTCAGTCAACCTGCACACAATGAAAAATGATGCAGAGCTTGACCTCCTGCCTCAATGATTAACTGAGATTATTTCCCCTTTTTGATTTAAAACTTTCATGGCTGAGCAAGATCTGAGTTGGTTTTGGGACATGGCTCTCCCTTATCCCCAGATTGCTGACTTTTGTGATTAAAGCAACTTTCCTTTCTACCAACACTTGCCTTTCGAGTATTGACTTTTGACCAGTGAGCAGTGAGCAAGCAAACCTGAGTTCGGTAATAGCTGTATGTAATATGTTACCAGTTTGCTTCTTAATAAATAAGTTAAATAAAAATTTTGGCATGTGTTCATTTTATGTAGGCACGAGAATCACAATTAAACACTATTTTAATAATTTTTCTTTAATGTTATAAATGTATTCAAATAGAAATTATATATTAGACATTGTATTTTGAATATGACTTAGTTAATGATAACTTTATTATTATAAAACTTCTATTTTACTCAAATGCACAGAGAATAAGCTCATACACTATTGAGAATGTATAGCCTACCTAATGAATAATCTTCAGTATTTCAAAAATAATCACTTTTGCAACAAAACAAACTCTCAAAGATCAGATGGATGACAACATCTGTTGGGGTGATATGATCCTTAATATCAAGTGAATAGTCTCTTGAATTGAATAAAACAAAACTGCAAATGCAAACAGGCAGAAGAGAACCCTGATTTTTTTTTTTTTTTTTCATTTTCTGTTTTTATCGTAAGAGGCATATCAGGCCAGAAAGTCTGAAAAGGTAGTTAGGTCATTCTACTCACTACAAAGTCCTAGTTTCCCTGGAATTACTGCAAAGATGCTTAGAGGTTTCCAGAGCTAATTAAAGATACCAAGAAGCAAATTAACACTTTCTCTCTAATAAACTGCAAACACATAGTTAAGTCCCTTTAATAATGCTCCAAAGCCCTCCAAACAGCAGGAGCAAGCCCAAACTGACTGAAGTAGACAAAGCAGGAAATGCAAAATAAAGGCAAAATGCCTGGGGAATATGGTGGCCTAAGACTGAATGGGAGAAAGTTAAAGGTCCATCCAGATTGACGGTATGAAGAAGCTGGACTAGACCAAACAAATATCTTTGTATATTTGATCGACACCATTTTTTGATTTGCATCATTATAGTTCTTTTCATTGTTACTATAACTGACTATCACTTTCTCTATGTAAAACATATCTCTCTTGCTTTTTCTTTTTATTTTCTAGCATCCAGTATAGTGTAAGACCAGAATAGAGTTCAATATTTTTTAATAATTAAAAACATAAGTTAAAGAATGAATATATTGATGAATGGAAATGTGTTAGAAAAGGCTTAGAAATATCAAGAAATTATTTATAATTTAATTAAAAATAAAATATTTTTACTTGTAATAATTCATTCATTTATATAAATATGAGCTTGTTTGTGTATCTCCTTTTCCTAACTGTCATCTATTTTTCAGAGTCACGTTTTCTTTTTTAAACAACATACGGATCACATCCCTCCCCCATTCAAAAATCCCCAAACGTCTCTATGACAGTCAAGCTAACATTGAGACTTGACCCTCCACCACCAAGTCCCTACTCCTCCTTGTCTTTTACCTTGCTCACTTTTACTCCACTCAGTTACTTGTCTGTAGCCCACTAGCCACCCTGTATGTCTCTGGGTCATAACCAACTATTTTTCCCTCAAAGTCTTTAATTTTCCTTTTTCTTCCACATGGAATTAGCTTCTTCCCTGAGTTCATTCAGAACTCTGATTAAATGCCAATTTATTAGAAAGACCATCCCCAAGCATAATACCTACAAAGGCACTTGTCCATTACTATCCATTTACCTTGCTCTATTTTTCTTCAAAGCTGTAATTCATTTCCTGAAATTATTTTATAATTTATGTGTTTACTGTACCTTCCTGCCAATAATGAGCACTCAATTTGTTCTGTTCACCTCTTTATTCCCAGCGTATAGACGGTGCCTTAAAAATACTACATATACAATATACAGTATTTTAAAAACTAATGAACATTCAGATGTAGATATCTATACATACATATAGATAAATGTACACTTTATAAGTAATAATGTTTATAGATGGTAAGATTCACCTATAAGTAAAAATGTTTATAGATGGTAAGATTCAACATCATAAAGGTTGAATTAATTTACAAGTTTCATGTGGTAATCAGGAGTTAGTTGGTTTTTCAAGCTAATTAGTAAATTCAATATAATTCCACCACACACACATACAGACAAGATTTTTTGAGGTTGACAACTGAATCTAAATTTCATAAAGAAAATTAAATATACATAAATAGTTAAAACAATTTTGAAAAAGAACAGAGTGGGTCAATCATTCTATCACATATCAAGATATGTTATATTTAATTGTGTCAAATTTAAACTGATTAAATCAGTTTGACGTTGGTGCAGAAATAGAAAAGTAGATATTGAAGCAGAATACAAGGTCTGGAAAGAGACCACAGCCAGAGTCTGAAAACCTTTGAGGTTTGAGGGTGCAGTCCCGACAAAACTGTCCTCACTTCTGACACTAATGGCAAGTTTGAGGACTCATCAAAACTACCCTCCAGTTAGGTAATTTACTGGAAGATTTCAAAGAACTTATTGAAAGCTATTATACTCACAGTTACAGTGTTTATTACGGGGAGAGGACACAAATTAGAGCCAGCCAAAGGAAAAGGTGTATCTGGCAGAGTCTAGAAGGGGGTTCAAGTGCATAACTGCAGGTCACCCTCTTCCCACATGGTCAAGAAGGGCTTTCCTTCCTCCTGGCCAGGATGTGTGATGATACTCATGAAGTACTGACAAACAAGGAAGCTCATGTGAGGTTAGGTGTCTGGAGATTTTATTGAGCACTCATTATGTAAGCACTGATGATTAATTGATCACCCATGGGCTGAACTCAGTCTCCAGCAGTCCCCCACCTCAGTGGTCAGATCAACATCAGACGGGGACTCAACATCTCATCAGCATAAGCTATCAGGTATGATCAGAGGGGTCCACCATGAATGCACTCCTATCACCGGGGTTTAGTGGTTACGAAAGACAAAGGTCTCTTTGGCCAAGGCTGAATTCTTTACTACATAGACCTGTGTGTCTGTAGATTTTTTTTAATTGACCATAATGGAGGAAGGGTGACTTAAACGTAATTTCCTATCTGTGAAGGAATAGTTTGCCTATGTGTTAAATGGAAGAGACCATATTCTCACAAAATCTCAATAACTCTCCCTAACCTGAAAAACAAAAACAAAATGTGGAGCAGTCAGAAGGTGTATTTGGGAAGAGCCAGTTATTCTAGAAAGGGTATCATAAGTTAAAGGCCACTGGTTTAGATGGATGTGCAAAGCACAAAACATTACTATTGCTGACTTATAATGAGGGAGGCTATGGTAGGCAAGCAACTGCTTATTACTACTTGAAACAGAGAAAGAACATTTCTTCACTGCAGTGCCAAAACTAAGTGGTATGATTGCCTCCCCTTGGGTACATTCCTTCTCTGCTAGGGCTGCTCTTAGTGCTGAATCAGCAAAGTCATACAAGAACAAATCTAAACTCGTTTCCCCTTCATTGTAGCCTCTTCTCCTTCACTGATTAGGATATACAAACTCTTATTCCAGTACTGGATAAGCCTAGTCTTTCCACTGTAAGGATGAGCAGGAAAAATATATTTAAATTTAAGGAGTGTTTATGAATAACCAGAAAAAGCTCTTTCCAGTGTAATAGAATTATTGAGAAGTTGTAGGAAAAGATTGTATAAAACATTTAACTTGCAGTCTCAACAAGATGAGGGCATGTCATCTATGGCACAACTGTTTAAATTTGTTAAGGATTTAGAATAGAATTGCTAAATCAAGGAAGGTTATTTTGCATGTTGGCAACATTCAATGTGGAATATACAGAGAGTAATGGTGATAACTCAACACATCCTGCTGTGAATTTTTAATTTGGGGGTTTAAAAAAACTTCTATGAAAAGCCAGAAAAACAAAAACAAAACAAAAAAATATTTTGCCCTCATTCTTCTCAACAAGTATAAAGGTCATAATAAAGAAGAGTATATAATAATAAAAACAACCTGCATAATAATCTTTTGCCTCTGTTATCTCTGGGAATAACTGCTACTCAAAGGTAGGGCATATTTTCCAGAGTTACAGCTTCTGAGTGGCAGAGCCAGGATTAAGCCCATATCTTCAAAGTAAGGACTGTTGATGAGTGCCTCTAGATAGTTTCGTGTGAAAAAGGTGGAGACTCAAAATCCTATCTTCAGCAAGTTGTTCTTCCTAATAAACCACAGGAAAAGGTATTTACATATATCTGTATTTCAAAAAATAAACCTTCCATGCAGAATTGCACGTGAAAAAAAATGCTCGAAAGTATACTCCTTTCAGTCAGATAAACAATTCAAGAATAGAGAAATCAGGGTACAAAAGTAGTAGTAATTAACAAACAGTATATTTTTAAAAAATCATAAAACATAGAATCAATTCTAAAATTATCATGTTTTAATATAATATCAAAGCAACTTCTTTGAGAAAAATTGCAGAATCAAAATTAATAAAATTATTCTACATCTTATAAAATTGAGATATTTTTAACAGGAAAATTAAAATTAAAAAAATAAAAATAAAAGGAGGAAGAAAAAAATTGCACTAAATTTTTGATGTAAAAATGATACTGTTTCAATCTTAATACAGCTAATTAGAAAAATGTAGGTCTAAATATATTTTTATTCTTAATTTTAAGTAATCACAGGTAGATTAAAATGGGATGTATCTGCAAAAAACCCGAGTTGTATTTACCTCCCCATCTTCAGAAATTTAGGAGTACAGTTGTCCCTCAGTAACTGCCATGGGTTGATTCCAGGACACCTGCGGATACCAAAACCTGTGGATGCTCAAGTCCCTTACATAAAATGCCATAGTATTTGTATGCACATCATCCCATATATTTTAAGTCATCTCTAGATTACTTGTAATACCTAATACAATGTAAATGCTACATAAATAGCTTTCAGTGAGTAGTAAATTCAAGTTTTGCTTTTGGAACTTTCTGGAAATGTTTTTATCTTTTCAACATTTTTGATTTGCGGTTGATTGAATCATGCGGAACCCACAGATATGGGGCCACCTGTACAAGCTCTTTGGCAATCAGGGAAAAACAATGTCCCAGTTCAACTTCTACTGACTTCCCTTATCTCTCTTAGCCTGATCCTCTCCTCAAATAAGAATCTCGTTCTTCTATTTTGATTCAGAGACCTAGCAATAATTTATTTTGACTTACTGCATGCGTTTTCTTCTGCAAGTTGTATTTATTTTGTTTACACACATACATAGGCTCATTTTGTGAAAATTTGAAATACATTAATTCTAAGTATCCCATGGAAGAACTAAACGTTTGTAGTTATTTACTCAAATGCTTATTGCAGTTGTTGACAAATGAGAAGTTTGCTTGGCCCTCAAAGAGCATATATTCATCTGAAGTAAAAATACTGCAGAAAACTACTAAAAAGTAGAACTTGGTAACACTGATTATTAGCATGTTTATAAAGCCACTCCTCAATCCAAACTGGGGGCCCATATCGTAGATTATCATTTTCAGTGGTCACCCACCATCTTCTCCTTTTCTCTAGGCACCAACCATTCCTAGAATCAGTGTTCCGGATATGATGGAAATTCATTGCTCTTAATACTTAACCCGAGAATATATTGCAGAATACAGAACTAATCAGGAGAATATGGGGACCTGTGAAAGTTAACGTGCACTGAAGTACATCCAATCTGTATTATCATTACTGAGAACTACCAAACACCCTGTTGCAGGTGTCTTTCAGGACACAGTCCTCACTCCCAGTAGATCAAGCATAACTTAATGCCAGTAGTATTAATGAAATTTCACAGAAAATATAGTCCTCATTTGTTTGGTATTAGAACATCAGATATCCAAAACCCACAGTAAATTTAGTGAGTTATTACAAGATTTATATGTGACAACCTCTGATCTATTAATCATAAAACTATGGTTTTGTTAGTGACAAATTAGGAAAACATTAAATCCCTCACATGGAAATGCTGGGGGGAATGTATGTGTATGAGTATGTCCATTTATGTGTGTGTGTATTTGAGCCCATAATAAAAATAATTTCCTGGTGTGTAAGACAAAGAACAAACCAATAGAATAGGACACGACCAGAAGAGGACCCAGTGAGTCACCTGACTACCAAGAATATCCCTCCCTGGCTTCATTATGAGGCAACATCTTACCTCTCATGATGACCAGAGTCAATTATCTCTGACAGTGTAATAACTCCTTCTGTGCCTGATGGTCTACTGCCACAAGAAGTCCTATGAACAGATGGGAGCTCAGGCTATATGTTTAGTGGGATTCTTACTTTCTCTCCTTACCCCTGGGAAAACTATCACCCCTTTGGGACCCAGCACAACTAGAGCCAGGAGTCTAAAGATTCAGGGACAGGAGTACAAATCACCCGGTCTTTGGAAGTAAGGGTGAGTAGGGAAGCTTCTACTTCTACCACCTCATTTTCAGACCCAGGAAACCATTCTACTTAGGAACAGAAACAACAACAACAAAATGATCACTGCTTAAGACATACACCAAATCTTAAAGGATAATTCCCCGTTCTCACAGGGTATCATCTTCAAGCTGGTGCCTCAGCTACACATAAAAGTGGTAGTTCAAGTGCACTATTTGATGGCAGTTTCAGAATGGTGCAGTACATGGCAGAACCAATGTTTCCCACTGCCATTACAGAGGGAAGTACCAGAGTTTCCACTTGGCCTTTCCTATTACATTAGTATTTACTCTACTAGTTAAAAAAACAATGCAAGAGGGGAGACCTTCAAGATGGCACAGGAGTGAGACATGGAGATTGCCTTCCTCACCACAAATACATCAGAAATACATCTACATGTGGAAGAACTCCTACAGAACAACTACTGAACACTGGCAGAAGACCTCAGACCTCCCAAAAGGCAAGAAACTCCCCACATACCTGGGTAGGGCAAAAGAAAAAAAAAAAAAAAACAGACAAAAGAATAAGGAATGGACCTGCACCAGTGGAAGGGAGCTGTGAAGAAGGAAAAGTTTCCACACACTAGGAAGCTCCTTCACTGGCGGAGACGGTGGGGGTGGGTTGGGGGGTTGGGGGAGTGGCGGCAGACGGGGAGCTTCGGAGCCACGGAGAAGCCAAGAGGCTTGTCTGCTAACCCGCCGGCTGGGACAGGTGGGGGCTGGGAGCTGAGGCTCGGGCTTCAGAGATCAGATCCCAGGGAGAGGACTGGGGTTGGCTGCGTGAACACAGTCTGCAGGGGGCTAGTGCGCCACAGCTAGCCGGGAGGGAGTCCAGGAATAAGTCTGGAATTGCCTAAGAGTCAAAAGGCCATTGTTTCAGGGTGCGTGCGCAAGGAGAGGGGATTCAGAGCACCGCCTGAACAAGCTCCAGAGATGGGTTCGAGCCTCAGCTATCAACGTGAACACGAGAGACGGGCATGAGACGCTAAGGCTGCTGCTACAGCCACCAAGAAGCCTGTGTGCGAGCACAGGTCACTATCCACACTTCCCCTCCCGGGAGTCTGTGCAGCCTACCACCGTCAGGGTCCCATGATCCACGGACAACCTCCCTGGGAGAACACACAGTGAGCCTCAGGCTGTTGCAATGTCACGCCGTCCTTTGCCGCCGCAGGCTCGCACCGCATTCCATACCCCTCCCTCCCCCCAGCCTGAGTGAGCCAGAGCCCCCGAATCAGCTGCTCCTTTAACCCCATCCTGCTTGAGCGGGAAACAGACGCCCTCAGGCAACCTACACGCAGAGACAGGGGCAAATCCAAAGCTGAACCCCAGGAGATGTGCGAACACAGAAGAGAAAGGGAAATCTCTCCCAGCAGCCTCAAGAGCAACGGACAATCAACTTGATATACCTTGTATCTGTGGAATACCTGAACAGACAACAAATCATCCCAAAATTGAGACATTGGTCTTTGGGAAAAACAATATACATTTTTTTCCTTTTTCTCTTTTGGTGAGTGTGTATGTGTATGCTTCTTTGTGCGATTTTGTCTGTAGAGCTTTGCTTTTACCATTTCTCCTACGTTCTGTCTGTCCATGTTTTGTTTTTTGTTTTAGTATCATTAGTTTTTAGTGGTTGT
Organism: Globicephala melas; assembly: GCF_963455315.2. Taxonomy (NCBI): domain Eukaryota; kingdom Metazoa; phylum Chordata; class Mammalia; order Artiodactyla; family Delphinidae; genus Globicephala; species Globicephala melas. The sequence goes on from NC_083315.2 coordinate 119,759,990, forward strand.
TATCATTGGTGGATTTGTTTTTTGGGTTCGTTGCTCTCCTTTCTGTCTTTTTTTTTTCTTTTTTAATTACTTTTTAAATTTTTTTACTAATTATTTTTTAATTTAATAACTTTCTTTCTTTCTTTCATTTTTTCTCCTTTTCTTCTGAGCCGTGTGGATAACAGGGTCTTGGTGCTCAGGCCGGGTGTCAGGCCTGTGCCTCTGAGGTGGGAGAGCCGAGCTCAGGACATGGGTCCACCAGAGCCCTACTAGCTGCATGTAATATTAAACGGTGAAAGGTCTCCCAGAGATCGCCTTCTAACCACTAAGACCCAGCTCCACTTAACGACCAGCAAGCTACAGTGTTGGACACCCTATGCCAAACAACTAGCAAGACAGGAACACAACAACACCCATTAGCAGAGAGGCTGCCTACAATCATAATAAGGTCACAGAGACCCCAAACACACCACCAGATGCAGTCCTGCCCACCAGAAAGACAATATCCAGCCTCATCCTCCAGAACACAGGTAACAGTCCCCTCCACAAGGAAGCCTACACAACCCTCTGAACCAACATTAGCCACTGGGGCAGACACCAAAAACAACAGGAACTACGAACCTGCAGCCTGTGAAAAGGAGACCACAAACAGAGAAAGTTAAACAAAATGAGAAGACAGAGAAACAAACAGTAGATGAAGGAGCAAGGTAAAAACCCAGCAGACCAAACAGATAAAGAGGAAATAGGCAGTCTACCTGAAAAAGAATTCAGAGTAATGTTAGTAAAAATTATCCAAATCTTGGAAATAGAATGGAGAAAATACAAGAAACGTTTAACAAAGACCTAGAAGAACTAAAGAGCAAACAAACAATGATGAACAACACAATAAATAAAATTTAAAATTCTCTACAAGGAATCAATAGAAAAATAACTGAGGCAGAAGAACAGGTAAGTGACCTGGAAGATAAAATAGTGGAAATAACAACTGCAGAGCAGAATAAAGAAAAAAGAATGAAAAGAATTGAGGACAGTCTCAGAGACTGCTGGGACAACATTAAATGCACAAACATTCAAATTACAGGGGTCCAGAAAAAGAAGAGAAAAAGAAAGTGACTGAGAAAATATTTGAATAGATTATAGCTGAAAACTTCCCTAATATGGGAAAGGAAATAGTTATTCAAGTCCAGGAAGCACAGAGTCCCATACAGGATAAATCCAAGGAGAAACATGCCAAGACACATATTAATCAAACTACCAAGGCTTCCCTGGTGGTGCAGTCATTGAGAGTCTGCCTGCTGATGCAGGGGACACGGGTTCATGCCCTGGTCCGGGAAGATCCCACATGCCGCAGAGCGGCTAGGCCCATGAGCCATGGCCACTGAGCCTGCGCGTCCAGAGCCTGTGCTCCGCAACAGGAGAGGTCACAACAGTGAGAGGTCCGCGTACCGCAAAAATAAAAAAAAACTATCAAAAATTAAATACAAAGAAAAATATTAAAAGCAGCAAGGGAAAAACAACAAATAATATACAAGGGGATCCCCATAAGGTTAACAGCTGATCTTTCAGCAGAAACTCTGAACAGCAGAAACTCTGCAAGCCAGAAGGGAGTGGCAGGACACATTTAAAGTGATGAAAGGGAAAAACCTGCAACCAAGATTACTCTACCAACCAAGGATCTCATTCAGATTCGATGGAGAAATTAAAAGTTTTAGAGACAAGCAAAAGCTAAGAGATTTCAGCACCACCAAACCAACTTTACAACAAATGCTAAAGGAACTTCTCTAGGCAGGAAACACAAGATAAGGAAAGACCTACAATAACAAACCCAAAACAATTAAGAAAATGGTTATAGAAACATACATATTGATAATTACCTTAAATGTAAATGGATTAAATGCTCCAACCAAAAGACACAGACTGGCTGAATGGATACAAAAACAAGACCCATATATATGCTGTCTACAAGAGACCCACTTCAGACCTAGGGACACATACAGACTGAAAATGAGGGGATTGAAAAAGATATTCCATGCAAATGGAAATCAAAAGAAAGCTGGAGTAGCAATTCTCATATCAGACAAAATAGACTTTAAAACAAAGACTATTACAAGAGACAAAGAAGGACACTACATAATGATCAAGGGACCAATCCAAGAAGAAGATATAACAATTGAAAATATTGATGCACCCAACATAGGAGCACCTCAATACATAAGGCAAATGCTACCAGCCATAACAGGGGAAATCGACAGTAACACAATCACCAATGGACAGATCAAACAAAATGAAAATAAATAAAGAAACATAAGTTTTAAATGATACATTAAACAAGATGGAGTTAATTAATATTTATAAGACATTCCATCCAAAAAAAAACAGAATAAACTTTCTCTCACATGCTCATGGAACATTCTCCAGGATAGATCATACCATGGGTCACAAATCATGCCTTGGTAAATGTAAGAAAATTGAAACTGTATCAAGTATCTTTTCCAACCACAACACTATGAGACTAGATATCAATTACTGGAAAAAATCTGTAAAAAATACAAATACATGGAGGCTACACAATACACTACCTAAAAACCAACAGATCACTGAGGAAATCAAAGAGGAAATCAAAAAATACCTAGAAACAATGACAATGAAAACATGACAAACCAAAACCTATGGGATGCAACAAAATCAGTTCTAAGAGGGAAGTTTATAGCAATACAATCCTACCTCAAGAAACAAGAAAAATCTCAAATAAATAACCTAACCTTACACCTAAAGCAATTAGAGAAAGAAGAACAAAAAAACCCAATGTTAGCAGAAGGAAGGAACTCATACAGATCAGATCAGAAATAAATGAAACAGAAATGAAGGAAACGATAGCAAAGATCAATAATATTAAAAGCTGGTTCTTGGAGAAGATAAACAAAATTGATAAACCATTAGCCAGACTCATCAAGAAAAAAAGGGAGAAGACTCAAATCAACAGAATTAGAAATGAAAAAGGAGAATTAACAACTGACACTGCAGAAATACAAAGGATCATGAGAGATTATTACAAGCAACTCTATGCCAATAAAATGGACAACCTGGAAGAAATAGACACATTCTTAGAAAAGCAGACCCTTCTGAGACTGAGGCAGGAAGAAACAGAAAATATAAACAGACCAATCACAAGCACTGAAATTGAGATTGTGATTAAAAATATTCGAACAAACAGAAGCCCAGGACCCGATGGCTTCACAGGCAAATTCTATCAAAAAAACCTATCCTTCTCAAACTCTTCCAAAATATAGCAGAGGGAGGAACACTCCCAAACTCATTCTACGAGGCCACCATCACACTCATACCAAAACTCTTGTCATCACAACGTTGTCACAAAGAAAGAAAACTACAGGTCAATATCACTGATGAACATAGATGCAAAAATCCTCAACAAAATACTAGCAAACAGAATCCAACAGCACATTAAAAGGATCATACACCATGATCAAGTGGGGTTTATCCCAGGAATGCAAGGATTCTTCAATATACGCAAATCAATCAACATGATACACCATATTGACAAACTGAAGGAGAAAAACCATATGATGGTCTCAATAGATGCAGAGAAAGCTTTCAACAAAATTCAACATCCATGTATGATAAAAATCCTCCAGAAAGTAGGCACAGAGGGAACTTATCTCAACATAATAAAGGCCATATATGAAAAACTCACAGCCAACATCATCCTCAATGGTGAAAAACTGAAACCACTTCCACTAAGATCAGGAACAATACAACGTTGCACACTCTCACCAGTATTATCCAACACAGTTTTGGAAGTTTTAGCCACAGCAATCAGAGAAGAAAAAGAAATAAAAGGAATCCAAATCAGAAAAGAAGACATAAAACTGTCACTGTTTGCAGATGACATAATACTATACATTGAGAATCCTAAAGACGTTACCAGAAAACTACGAGAGCTAATCAATTAATTTGGTAAAGTAGCAGGATACAAAATTAATGCACAGAAATCTCTTGCATTCCTATACACTAATGATGAAAAATATGAAAGAGAAATTAAGGAAACACTCCCATTTACCATCGCAACAAAAAGAATAAAATACCTAGGAATAAACCTGCCTAAGGAGACAAAAGATCTGTATGCAGAAAACTATACGACACTGATGAAAGAAATTAAAGATGATACAAACAGATGGAGAGATATCCCATGTTCTTGGATTGGAACAATCAACACTGTGAAAATGACTATACTATCCAAAGCAATCTACAGATTCAGTGCAATGCCTATCAAACTACCAATGGCATTTATCACAGAACTAAAACAAAAAGTTTCACAATTTGTATGGAAACACAAAAGACCCCGAATAGCCAAAGCAATCTTGAGAAAGAAAAACGGAGCTGGAGGAATCAGGCTCCCAGACTTCAGACTGTACTACAAAGCTACAGTAATCAAGACAGTATGGTACTGGCACAAAAACAAAATATAGATCAATGGAACAGGATAGAAAGCCCAGAGAGAACCCACACACATATGGTCACCTTATCTTTGATAAAGGAGGCAAGAATATACAATGGAGAAAAGACAGCCTCTTCAAAAAGTGCTGCTGGGAAAACTGGACAGCTACACGTAAAAGAATGAAATTAGAACACTCCCTTACACCATACACAGAAATAAACTCAAAATGAATTAAAGACCTAAGTGTAAGGTCAGACACTATCAAACTCTTAGAGGAAAACATAGGCAGAACACTCTATGACATAAATCATAGCAAGATCCTTTTTGACCCACCTCCTAGCGAAATGGAAATAAAAACAAAAATAAACAAATGGGGCCTAATGAAACTTAAAAGCTTTTGCACAGCAAAGGAAACCATAAACAAGATGAAAATGCAACCCTCAGAATGGGAGAAAATATTTGCAAATGAAGCAACTGACAAAGGATTAATCTCCAAAATTTACAAACAACCCATGCAGCTCAATATCAAAAAAAACAAACAACCCAATCCAAAACTCGGCAGAAGACCTAAATAGACATTTCTCCAAAGAAGATATACAGATTGCCAACAAACACATGAAAGGATGCTCAACATCACTAATCATTAGAGAAATGCAAATCAAAAATACAGTAAGGTATCACCTCACACCAGTCAGAGTGGCCATCATCAAAATATCTACAATCAATATATGCTGGAGAGGGTGTGGAGAAAAGGGAACCCTCTTGCACTGTTGGTGGGAATGTAAATTGATACAGCCACTATGGAGAACAGTATGGAGGTTCCTTAAAAAACTAAAAATAGAACTACCATGCGATCCAGCAATCCCACTACTGGGCATATACCCTGAGAAAACCGTAATTCAAAAAGAGTCCTGTACCAAAATGTTCATTGCAGCTCTATTTACAATAACCAGGACATGGAAGCAACCTACGTGTCCATCGATAAATGAATGGATAAAGAAGATGTGGCACATATATACAACGGAATATTACTCAGCCATAAAGGGAAACGAAATTGAGTTTTTTATAGTGAGGTGGATGGACCTAGAGTCTGTCATACAGAGTGAAGTAAGTCAGAAAGAGAGAAACAAATACCGTATTCTAACACATATATACGGAATCTTAAAAAAACAACAAAAAAGTTTCTGAACAACCTAGGGACAGGACAGGAATAAAGACGCAGACATAAAGAATGGACTTGAGGATATGGGGAGGGGGAAGTGTAAGCTGGGACGAAATGAGAGAGTGGCATGGACATATATACACTACCAAATGTAAAATAGATAGCTAGTGGGAAGCAGCCACATAGCACAGGGAGATCAGCTTGGTGTTTTGTGTCCACGTAGAGGGGTGGGATGTAGAGGGTGGGAGGGATACACAATAGGGAGGAGATATGGGGATATATGTATATGTTATAGCTGATTCACTTTGTTATACAGCAGAAACTAACACACCACTGTAAAGCAATAATACTCCAATAAAGATGTTAAAAAAAATGTGAAATCTCTGCCAAATGCTGAGTATATCCATTACAATTATACCATTGCAACCTGAAGAAAATACAACTGGCATGCCAAAGATACAATGGACCATCTGAGATGGACTTCGTTAGAACTCCATATATTACCTGACCTCTAAATACCCCCTAGCCTAACATGGCATTATAATTATACTAATTACCTGTGTATCAATAGCAACTCAGATCTTGTATCCAATAACCTTAAAAAATCTAGGAGTTATCTTTTCCATCCATTCTTGATTTTTTCTGTATATATAGAACATATATAGTGAATATATATGCAGAACATATATATTCCATATGTAAGGAAAAGATCAAACATGAATGAGCTGAAGGTTGAGGTTAGCTTTCTCTTTGTGTGTGCATACACACACATCGATATATGTTCATATATAATGTGTATATAATATAAAATATCAAGAATATATGTATATATATGCATGTAGATCTATAAATATAGGGAGATATGGAAAAATATTGTTATCTAGATAAAGATAGATATGGATGCAGATATATTTACAGACACAGATATAGATATACAGATACAGTCCTTGCTGGCTGCCGCCAATTTTTACCCCTATAAATACCAAATTCTCTTAGCCAGCTCCAAAGATCCCACATAGATCAGGGCTCCCTTGCTACCATTCAGCCTTGCTACATATTCGAGTCCCAATCTTTTTCTCATAAAACTCTCTAGAGGCACTCATCAGCAATCCTTACTTTGAAGATAGACATGGGCTTAATCCTGGCTCTGCCACTCAGAAGCTATAACATACCCACAATGCTTCTAACAGTTAAGTTCTTCCACTAAACCCCCACAATTCTGGAATCCTATTATCCCTATTACTAAAAAGCCCAATTCTTTAATAGCATTTCCTACCATCACCTTGGCCTCCAGAGGGCAACAATTAATGAGCTTCTCAATAACACTTGTGCTCCTCTCTTATCAGGGCATTCCATATTGACTTGGTAATGTTCCCAAGCTCTCCTATGGAACATAATCAGCTGGGGAGTTTGGGGTCCTATGGAGTATATCCATTCTAGCATGCCTACTCTAATCCTTTTACCTTTTCCTCTAAAGTCTATCACAGCAGTTCTGGCATCATTTCATGTGTGTCATCACTTTTATAAAGCCTCCAAGATCCATCTAAGCAGTGTATTAGAACAATCTCCTGGGTCCTTGATAGGATTTAAATCCTATATCACAGGAAAGAGTTCCCATATGAACAAACTCACAATTTGGGGAAAATCTCTACATAATCTCCAGCTGGGCTTATAAATAAACAAACTACCTCCCCTTTAGCTAGTTTCTTTTTTTTTTTTTTTCTTTTCTCTTTTTTCTATTTGGTCTAGGCCTCTCAAGATCGACTTTCAAATTCTCAGGCACATTCTCCCAGTTCTTGCCAGTTAGGTTAGCTAGATCCTACAGCTTCTTTAGCACATAACCCTGCTCTTCCTGTGATAGGCCCAGAAATACTCCATTTGAATTCTGATGAGATTTTCCCCAATTGTGGGACTCTGTGGGTTCAAGGTTTTTAACTGCATATATCCAGGATACCTATCCCAAATCTCACATCTGACCACTTTCCTTTTAGGTCCCTGACTTGCCAAGGCCAAATAATAAGGCTTCTTTGAAATTCGCCATTCCTAAAATTAATATTCAGCTCTATCTGCTATCCAGATGCCGAGAGGGATCTCTTGCAATGCTGCCAAGGAGGCCCTCTCACTCTCACACTTCCCATGAAAATGTGCAAACTGAAATAATGGCATTACCTAATGACAAAATATGAGTGAAAATTAAAATACTTCTAACATTTATTATTGGCACAGACATAAGCAAAAGGAACTCATATGTATCGCTACTATAAATCATACATTGAGAATGTAAATTGGTATATTCACATTCATTTGAATAGAAACATGGGACTAATGTGATAAATTCGATTATTGTTCAGCAAATAGTTATTCCCCCTTCTCCTCCAACCTCCACAAAAGAAGCATGTTTCACCATAACTTTGATATTGGGTTTGGCCAGTGATCTGCTATAGTCAATGAGAGGTTAGCAAATGTGACATGAGCAGAGACTTCAAATATGCTTAAAAATCTGTAAAAGGGAAATGAATAGGATCAAGTAGCTAAGTCACACTGCACATTCTGAAGAATTCTGTAATGTGTTAAAAATGAATGTTAACCTAATTTTCAACTTGCTGTAGTTATAATTGTGTTAAATTCTGCTACTCTTTACAGAGCTTTGTAACCTATTCAAATGCTTTTTCGGAATAAGATAAAATTAAAATTCTTTGAAGATAGTGTTGTTATCCCCAAATATTGCCACCAACTATTACAGGCTCCTATCTAGTGCAGTAGAAAAAGAGTACGCTTTGGAAACTGAAAGGCCTTGGGTTCATATACAAACAGCTCATGGAGCTCAATATAAAAAAAACACACAACCCAATCGAAAAATGGGTGGAAGGTCTAAATAGACATTTCTCCAAAGAATACATACAGATGGCCAAAAAGCACATGAAAAGATGCTCAACATGACTAATTATTAGAGCAATGCAAATCAAAACTACAATGAGGTATCAACTCACACTGGTCAGAATGGCCATCGTCAAAAAAATCTACAAATAATAAATGCTGGAGAGGGTGTGAAGAAGAGGGAACCCTCCTACACTGTTGGTGAGAATGTAAATTGGTACAGCCACTATGGAGAAGAGTATGGAGGCTCCTTAAAAAACTAAAAATAGGGCTTCCCTGGGGGCACAGTGGTTGAGAGTCCGCCTGCTGATGCAGGGAACACGGGCTCATGCCCCAGTCCGGGAAGATCCCACATGCCGCGGAGCGGCTGGGCCCGTGAGCCATGGCCGTTGAGCCTGCGCGTCCGGAGCCTGTGCTCCACAACGGGAGAGGCCACAACAGTGAGAGGCCCGCGTACCGCAAAAAAAAACACAAAAAAACTAAAAGTAGAACTACCATATGACCCACCAATTCCACTCCTAGGCATATACCTGGAGAAAACCATAATTTGAAAAGATACATGCACCCCATGTTTGTTGCAGCACTGTTTACAATAGCCAGGACATGGAAGCAACCTAAATGTCCATCAACAGAGGAATGGATAAAGAAGATGTGGTACATATATACAATGGAATATTATTCAGCCATAAAAAAGAACAAAATAATGCCATTTGCAGCAACATGGACCTAGAGATTGTCATACTGAGTGAAATAAGTCAGACAGAGAAAGACAAATATCATATGATGCTGCTTATATGTGGAATCTAAAAAAAGGGTACAAATGAACTCATTTACAAAACAGAAGTACAGTCACCAATGTAGAAAACAAACTTATGGTTACCAGGGGATAAGGGGTGAGGGGTAAATTGGGAGACTGGGATTGACATATACACACTACACTATATAAAATAGATAACAGGGCTTCCCTGGTGGCGCAGTGGTTGAGAGTCCCCCTGCCGATGCAGGGGATGCGGGTTCGTGCCCCGGTCCAGGAAGATCCCACTTGCCACGGAGCGGCTAGGCCCGTGAGCCATGGCCGCTGAGCCTGCGCATCCGGAGCCTGTGCTCCGCAACGGGAAAGGCCACAACAGTGAGAGGCCCGTGTACCCCCCCAAAAAAAAAAAAAGATAACAAATAAGAACCTACTGTACAGTACACAGAACTCTACCCAATACTCTGTAATGGCCTATAGGGGAAAAGAATCTAAAACAAGAGTGCATATATGTATATGTATAACTAATTCACTTTGCTGTACACCTGAAACTAACTCAACATTGTAATCAACTATACTCCAATAAAAATTGTAAAAATAAATAAATGAGACAATAAACTGTAAAATGCAAAAAAAAAAAAAAGAAATATGCTTGTCCTCTAGGGTTCCTACATCGTATTACAAGAAGAATATGTACACGGTAGCCACTGATCCAAGAATGATAAAAAATATTTGGGGAGGACTTTGACCAAACCTTCAGCTTAGAGCAAAGCCCTGCCAAGTGTAGCCTGGATCAGCTGAAGGGCAACCAACTTGCAGACACATAAGTGAAAAATAAATATCTTCTGTCCTTATGTCACTGAATTCTGCAGTGATTTATCACACATCATTATTGTGAAAATAAGTGATTAATATAACTTATACTATGTGGCCTGGAAAGTCCACTTATGTCTAATCCCCACACATGTGTATAAGGAGATATGTAAAATGATGTTCGTGGCTGTACTATTTGTTCTACAGAACCTCCCTCACCTGCAAGTTTACCATTCTTTATGTTATATTGACTTTTGAAACATGTGAGCCAGCCAGCACTATCTGAGAAGGGTTTATCATTTTTCTGACCCTGGGTAATGTGACTGTAAATTTCTTTGGCTTTCAGCCTCACAACAATGCTGTCCACTACCCTTTTTAAAAAATTGGTTGCCATCTTATGAATCCATAAATTTAGCCACATTTCAGTCTTTTCCGTAGCTTCATAACACACAGTAGACGTTACAAAGTGGTCTCATGTACAGTCAGCAAGTTTCCTCTTCCCTTTTCTTGATATATCACATTTTTGCTTCATTAACATTGACTTTATGGCCCACAGCACTCAGCTCATGCCTGAATGAAAATAACTCATGCCTGAATGAAACCCATCAAACATATTTTCTCCATACGGCACATCACAGCATACTTGCACTTGAGAACACTAGACAGCACTTCAGTACTACACTGGGAACTATTTTAAATGGCACACTCACCAAAAATGTGAAAAGAAGCAAGCACATTGTTTAAAAAGTGACACTAAATAAACTACAAAAGGACACTTGTTTACAGAGTACGAGAGCTGAAACAAGAGGGCGGAGCATCGCCTTATTCAACCGCAGCTGAAAACAGGTGTAATGGGCAACTCAAAAATTTTGTGCCTCTGTGCAAGTCAGTAAATGACCATGAAATTGCCATGAGTATTGATTTTGGTATTACAAATAGATTTCGGAGTGTAGGCAAATTTGCAAATACATACACCATGTATAATGAGGAGTGACTAAATTTAGTTTTAGTAAAATGTAAAAATATGCACAGGAATGAAATTACCAAATCAGGATAGTTCCTATGTCTTGCAAGAAAGAGACAAAAGATACTTATGTGGGTCTTATTTTTATCTTTAATATTTTATTTTTAATAGAAAAAAGATTTTAAACAGATATTGCTGGTGTCTCTATCATCTCTAATAAGCATAACTGCCTCTAAGTTTTGGAATATTTGAAACGTTTTCTAACTTTACATATTAAATTTTAAGTATATTTACAAATTCTCTTTGAAGAAAAAAATTCATGGGAACTGGGAACTAGAGCTGAACAATTAGACTTGACACAGAGGGCAGATTCTGAGCTATCAGCTGGTCAAAGCACAAATCTGGTAAATGAAGCCACAGAGGCACAGATCTCCATTGATTCCTGAAAGGGTCTCTTACCTTTCATTTAGAAACCATTCAACTGTTGTTTCAAAGAATATTTTGATTGTGGGTTACTAATATTTTCAGTGTTCAGTTCATTTAAAAACTTAAATCCATTAAAGTATCCTGAGAAGGCAAGCAAGCACTGAATTACTGATACCATATTCTCCACATATACCTCCTACAGTTTGGACCAGCTCCAAAATGGTGACCCTCCCCTCCTTACAAAACATCAACTTATTTCTTACCTGAATATTCCATCCAAATAGAATGCCTGCTATTTTCCTGGTCAAGGGGTAACCTGGAATTACTGGTTGAATATTCTGACTGAAGAACAGGATGTCTTTAGTTACTGCTTTTTCACACTGATTACTGTTGTATTTTTCTATCGTACATATTGACCCTTTCCAAATCTTGGTCATTGAGGCTAGAAATAATACTTAGAGCAATCTGAACAAGCTCAAAAAAGACCATGATTATTGTCAACATTCAGAAACTGAATCATATACTCTAGTGCAGAATCAGATTCGATAGGAACGTTGCATAGATGGAACAGCTAGAAATTTCAAGAGGTGTAGACCTTTTTTTTTTTTTTTTAACTGTAACCCTCAATTAAAACACGTTGAATAGGTTCCAGCTTTTGTTCCCACGCAAAAGCTCCACCCACTTGGCATCCCAGGAAGCCCTTTGAGTTCATGGCTCTTTTAGTTTTAACCATTTAACTTAGATACAAACAGAACCATTTCTGCAAACAAAAAAATGGGTATTTTATAGTCAGATATGTTGTGTTTGAACCCCAGTGCCCAACTTCTGAGCTGGCTATTTAACTTCTCTGAACCTGTTTCTTTATTTGAAAAATGCTGATACAATACCCTCCTTGTTAGGTTTTCATGAAAATTAAGTGACATAATACACACCAAATGTGTATTATGCATACACAGAGTGTCAGTTATAATGCCAGGCACATAAATAGGAGCTAAAAAAAATTACTTCTTTTCTTTTCTTTTTTAATTTTTGAATTTTATTTTATTTTTTTCTACAGCAGGTTCTTATTAGTTATCCATTTTATATACATCAGTGTATACATGTCAGTCCCAATCTCCCAATTCATCACACCACACCCCCCCCCCGCTGCTTTCCCCCCTTGGTGTCTATACGTTTGTTCTCTACATCTGTGTCTCAGTTTCTACCCTGCAAACCAGTTCATCTGTATTCTCTTCCTTTTTTTGTAAAATATTTATTAACCATCTTTTGCATAATTTGTATAAGGCTCTCCTGTTATAGGTAACAGATCAAGCTATAGTCATTTACATGTAGGTCATTATGTACAGATAACTGTACAGTAAAATCAAGTTTTTTTCCTGAATCCTGGGAGGTAACTTCTAAACCTTTGGAATTTCTCCAGTGATAGGAGTGTCTTTTTCTTCATGGTGGGCCCCTCAGACCACACCTGATATTTTATGCTAATGAGATGACTAGACCAGGCCCATCTGATGGAAGTCATCTTAGGATGGAAGCTAGTCATACTTAGGATGGAAGCTAGTCATACTAGAAGTCATCTTAGGATGGAAGCTAGTCATACTAGAATAATCAACCATATGATTTAGGGTGGGGGCTCTGGGTTATGCAACATCGTCTCACCTCTGGAGAGTTAGGGGACTAGAGACTGAATTCAACCATGTGGGTAATTAATCAATCCAGCATGCCTCAGTAATGGAAGTCTCAATAAAAACTTTGGAGATTGGAGCTCAGTGAGAGTCAGCTTCCTGACTCTGATGATATTCTGTGTGTATTATCACTTGCAAATACCAACGGAAATCCATACTGAGGATAAAGAACGCTTGACATCTGGAACTTCCTAAACTCTCTCCTATACATCTCTACCCTTAGCTGATTTTAATGTATCCTTTTCCATGAGTATAATCATCTTCACAGAGTTCTGTGAGATTTTCTAGTAAACTGTTGAAACTGAGGGTGGTTTTAGGAAACCCCTGAACTTCTATCTTGAGCAGACTTGGCAGTCTGGAGGACTGTGTCCTCAACCTCAAAGTCTGACTAACTTGGTAATAATAAAAATTATTTTCTATAAGTAGATGCAATTGGAAAGGAAAACTAACAATTTGTTTTCTAACAATTGTCAGAAAAAGGCTATAGATCAACTATTACAGAACCAAAATAAATATTATTACATATTTAAAAATAGTTAATGGGTTTATAAATACCACATTCTATTATAATCAGATAGCTCATTTGCTTGGTATACATGTCCCAAAATATACCCAGAGTTGTAAAATAATATTGTCCAAAGTGATATACTCTCTACATGCATACTTTATGTGGATTTTTTTAGGCTCAGATGGTATTGGATCACCATGACTTAAAAAATCTTTCTGAACAAAAATATTTCAGCAATGCTGAGTCAAAAGGAACTTTAGAGTATCAATTGCTCATTCTTTTATATATAAACTGGAACAAAATCAAAACAATTATCTAAATGGAATCAAGGTTCTTTCTGTTACTAAGCTCACCTAAGACCAAAGAAGAAATAAATACTATTCTGGTACCTATATTAGCACGGTGTCTTGTATTCGTTTTAAAAACAAAACAAAACAAATACAATGACATTAACCTACTTTTAGCTTGACTGTTTGTCCAAGTATACATTATCTGTATAACTAGTAACACAGAACAACTCTTTCCAGGTATCTGTTAGTGAGTATGCTTTTGAGCTCACTAACTATCAAAACCTTAGTTAACAGAAACAATAATCATGTTATATAGAATATATGTACCATATCTGTCTTTTTGGTATTCTAAATTACATCCTAGATCAAGCCATACCCACAAAGAATAGGATACTATGACAGTGATCAGGCATTCTCTGCTAATCATTCTACCCAACCACACACACACACACATCACTCCGACCAGTATAAATACTGCATTTTCTATTCCCTTGGCTCTAGGTGTGCCTACATGATAGAGGCTTTCTTACTGGTAGCCTTAGAAGAACAAAACAGTTACCTTGGCACCTAAGGATACAAGCCCAAAGTCGAAGATGGAAATAACATGGTACCATCTCACCCAAGCCTTTTTAATCAGATGGCTTCCAAACAACTGTTACTATCAATATTTTGGGGAAGAGGAAAGACTGGGATGGAGGGGAGCAGATGGAGTACAATCAGTAAAAAAAAAAAGATCACAGTTTTTAGACTCAGATGCTATCTAGGCAAGATCACCAGTTTTGCTTATTGACATATAGTCCTAAAACTAAGTTTTCAGAGAATTACTTTGACAGAGAATCAATCTTGGCTTGCAAAGGATGGTGGCTGTTCAGCTCCAAGAGTAACAGCTCTCCATCCCTTCAGCTCCAAGAGTAACAGCTCTCCATCCCTCCACCTACAGCAAGTACACACACACCCCAGCTGGATCACAAGGATGCTGGCTCTGAAATTGTGTAGTCCTCAAAGAGAACATTTTGACAATGTTCACTTAAGATATGACCCAAGAAGAAAATAGTCAAAGAAGAACTTCCCAGAGAGCTATGGATTACCAGGTGGACTGGCCAAAGGACTTGTACTTTATAATTTACATACAGCAGGATTTGATCATTGCTATAGACCTATAATCACTATGTATTTCTCATTCTCCTTTTCCCCAAATGAGAATTTCATGCTTATTTTGTGTATATGCTGGGGTGGGAAAACTATGACCCACAGGCCAAATCCAGTTTGCCTGTTTGTGTAACTAAAGCTTTTATTGGAACACAGCCATGCCTATCTGGTTTTATATCTGGCTGCCTTCACCCTTCAGTGGCAGCTGAATAGTTGTAACAGAGACAGTATGGTCTATAAAGCTGAAAATACATACCATCTGGCCCATTACAAAAAAAAGTTTGCTGACCCCTGGTTTATGTCATCATTTTATATTGAGCATGCATGCTAAGAGCAAATGCCTGTTTCTAAACTAAAGATAACTATATCAGACTTAAGGGAAAAGATTGTACATCTACTAGAGATCCTGGGCTTTCAGCTGGATACAGCAACTGAACGGAATTCTGCCTTACAGAAGGGATGACACAGAAGGAAGTACATGGAGAGCTGGGTGTTCTAAAGGACAGACTGTATCAGAGAAAACATCTGTTCTTTCTTTTCCCTATAGAAAGTAGAAACTTCATGAATACCAAAACTGCGTGTTTTTGGCCCCGTGAAAGATAGTTTTTAACTGTCCTTTAAAATAATGATATCTGCTTATATTGAAGATTTCTGTAAGAAATAATCATATGAGATTTTTAATTTGGGTCTATTATAAAGATATTGTTGAAGGTGTTTATTCATTATGTCATTAGCATACTATGCACTCATCTCTCCCAAGAGAAATGACCATGGTACCTAGTGATGTTTATGTCATTTTTGTAAGTATCCTAACTCCATTTCACTACAACTGTTTCTCCCTCTTCTTTTCACTCTATTTTTAATTATTCTAGACAGTTTATGTAGCACTATAAGCCACATAACTTCTTTGCTAGACCAAGCAGATAGAAAAATATACAATCCATCAATCTAAAAAATAAAGCATTAACTCATTTAACCCTAAATATAACTCTTTTAATTCATTATTTACATTTTACAGGGAAAAGACAAATTAAGTAACATGTAAAGGCAATCAAAAAATAAGTAAAGAATGTATAATTTAAACACATACCTAACCCTAGAAATGATACATTTTTCCACTTTATCATGTTTTCTTTAGGAATAAAGGTGGTAATAGAGGGGCTTCCCTGGTGGCACAGTGGTTGCGAGTCCGCCTGCCGATGCAGGGAACACAGGTTTGCGCCCCGGTCCGGGAAGATCCCACATGCCGCGGAGCGGCTAGGCCCGTGAGCCATGGCCGCTGAGCCTGCGCGTCTGGAGCCTGTGCTCTGCAACGGGAGAGGCCACAACAGTGAGAGGCCCGCATACCGGAAAAAAAAAAAAGGTGGTAATAGAGCAATGTTTTTCTAAAGCCTAGATCAAATTAAATTAAAAATTGAAACAGGCCTGAGGATGAGTTCTAAAGCCTTGAATTTAAAGAGTCTCATTTTTATGGCTGACAATGTTGAAGAGATTAGCATGTGTATTGGGGGTTCTAAAAACCTTTAAGAAAACTTAGCAGAAACTAACACAACATTGTAAATCAACTATAGTCAAATTTTAAAAATTAATTTAAAAAAAAGAATTGCTGGATGTAGAAAATTGCAAACCACTCCAAAAGTCCATTACATGTAATGATTTTCAATACTGCTAAAACTGCTGAAACTTATGAATAATTAGGCTAATATGGAATAGAGGCCCATAGCTAAAGAGCAAGCCTGGCCTACCATCCAGTATTCAGCTTTCAATCTGGTTTCCTCATTCTCTTCTTATCTTTATGCAGTCAGTAACTCATGAAAATAAAAATAAAGTCTTATTTTCATAGGCTAAAAAGTAAACAATAATGTTTTGAATATAAGGTTAAGAAACCTAAAATATTTCTTATCCAAGAAAGAATTTTGAATAGAATAGCAAATTCTCAAAGGATCCAGATCTATGACATTCAAAATCATCATATATATATTCACTCAGTAAAAATAGTTTATGAAGTTTTACCCCCACTGCAAAAGTTGCACAATAATAGTGATAGAAGTTAAGTGAAACTTTAAATAGCAGGTACTTTGTCCTTTGAAGTAATATAGTCCCAGGAAACATGGGACTATTTCAAAGAGTTCTTTGCATCTGTGACAGTATGAGAAAGAAGAGAGCGTGCTTCTTTCTGAGGGACCTGCGTTCCGGATGGGGAGTCGGGGGGTCTCAGAAAGGAAGGGATATAAGCAGGAATAAGAGTTCAACACTGATGAAATTCAGCTAACAAAATTTGTAGGAAAGAGGAGTATCATGGTTAAATGAAGCAAAGCACATATTGATTCCTATATCATTGAAATGTGGAATGTTTGGGGCTATGTCTATTCTAAAATTGTGTTACTCTCAATTCAAAACAAAAAAAAAAAAAGAAAAATCTCATTCTTCCGTTCAGATAGCCCCTTAAAACATTCACACACTCATATCATGGTACAATTTATCATTTAACATGATTTCACAACTATATTTGTGCTTAAGTGGTAATTCACAAATGTGAGGTCTAAAAAACATTATAAGTGATTTTTCTTACGAATGTCAGGATTCTACTCAGGTTTCTTTTGGCAAACCCACTTAAATTGAAATGATCCCTAGCTAGCTGACATCTTCTATATAACCAGTCTTCAAACTGCTGCATTTCAACAATCTAACTGAAATCCAGTTGGCTCATACTCAAAATTATGATAAAAATCCAAAGTGTTGCTAAGCGACTAGGGAACAGAATTTAAAAACCTGACAAGAAATATTTCCTCACCCTTGATTGAGGGAAGCAGTGCACAGATGGTCAAGGTGACGCAGATTCTTGGGACGTTCAAAGATTAATTCCTTCTCAATCCCTACATAGAAAGTGATTAATTTTTTTAAAAGTATCATTTTTAATCTCTGCTTTAAAGTGTCCATTGTTAACCCCCACTATAATTTTGGTTTTAACTGCTGCATTCACCATTGCTTCTGGTTTAGATTACTGCGTGTAATTCCAATCCTACTACAAGCAGAAGTTTCTGTGGCAATTATAGTTCTTTCAGAGGAGAAGAACACTGAGGTCATATCACCTCAGTACTTCCTGCCCTGTACTGATACCGATCAAATTCTGAAAACAATTTAAGGTTTTGGTCCTTAGCTTTAGGGCACAAAACTCGACAGAATCTAGCAATTTGAGAAACTTTATCATGCTCGACGTCACATTACTCCTAGCAACTACTTTCAACAAGCAGTCTGTAGTATTGATCCTAAAACTGAAATGGACAAGATTCTAGGTCAGAATACTCCTTTAAAATCAATGAAATTGTGGAAATTAGTTTGAAAACTTCTACCAGGACATTAAAACATTTTCAAAGAACTTGGCAACAATTTAGCAGGTTCATTCTTTCATGTACTTACCAAAATGTCAATCTTCAAGCCACAGCTTTATTCAGTTCCCTTTCCCATTTCCAACAAGCTTCCAACACGGTTTCTCGAAAGCCCCTCCTCCATGTATGCAGCCGTAATTCTCCACCTCTACCACATACTTGACTGGGAAAACATAAAATCAGGAACACCCTCAACTTCGGCGCTCTATTCCACCCAATTATTTTTATATCCAAGTGTCTGTCAAGATTGACGTTTATAAATAATGACCCATTTAAAACAGTTTTGAAACCATGAGTGATTAGTCAATCCATTTCACCTGGCTTCCCTAATCAAGGTCGTTTTAAGGCTTGCGTGTTCTCCACGCGGCACATAGCTTAAAGGATAAGATGTATAAGATACCTGCCTGGGGGCTTCCCTGGTGGCGCAGTGGTTGAGAGTCCGCCTGCCGATGCAGGGGACACGGATTCGTGCCCCGATCCGGGAAGATCCCACATGCCGCGGAGCGGCTGGGCCCGTGAGCCATGGCCGCTGAGCCTACGCGTCCGGAGCCTGTGCTCCACAACGGGAGAAGGCACAACAGTGAGAGGCCCGCGTACCGCACAAAAAAAAAAAAAAAAAAAAAAAGATGCCTGCCTGAGTTGTTTTCCAGGAACCCGGAGTCACCTGCGTCTGGTTCAAGCTGAGCTGACAGTTATCTGTGTCTAGCTTGAGCCGAGCTGGTTAAGACTGGATAGGACCACTGACCCTCCAACTGAGCATGTGCGAGTGTCTGGCGATCTTTAGAACATGCAGAGCCCTGTAGCTTGGTTAGGCTTGCGCAGAATGGTGATTATCACACGTTTTACCAATCACCTTTCCCCATGCTTCCTATGCACCATGCCTCAAGACCACCCTGCTTCTTTATTCATTATCCCATAAATACCCAAGCCCCCTGCCTAAAGGGAGGTGGATTTGAAGTTTTTCTTCTATCACCATGCTTGGCTGCCTTGAAAATAAACCCTCTCTTTGCTGCGAACTGGGTCTCTCAGCATTTTGGCTTGCTGTGTTTCAGGCAAGACCAACCTGGTTCTGTAACAGTTTAAGCAGCAAAGCTATTTGTTAAAGAGATATTAAGTCAATTTCTCTCTCTCTCTTCCCATGCCTCATTTTCTTTTTCCCCTCTTTCACCAGTTAAACAAGAAAAAGGAAGCATGTAACCCTACTAGTCACTGGCAGCTATCTTTTAATTGCAAAGTGAAGCTAGACTTAGGCTAAAACCAAAAATAAGGACAGCAAAGAATCAGAAAGAATCTTTCAGAGATGGCTGCCTGGATCTCAGAATCATTACCCTCGGTAATAGGTATCCACTGTAACTCCGAGAAGTCATGTGTCCAGACCAAACTGATCCCATTCCACAGAGTGGATTTTGATGAATTGTAAGCAATATCCTGAGACATTACTAGGAAAAGTATGCTAGCTGGGGTGGCTCTTGGAAAGGTCTACTCATTCTTAAAGACAAAGAAAGTACAAAAGAGTCACATCTGCTTCTATCAGTGAGAATACAGTCAGAGAAGCAGAACTACACTTATTCTTAATTTGTCTAAATGGGGGAAAAATACTCTCAACAAACTAGGAATAGAAGGAAACTCCTTAAACCTGATAAAAAAAATATCTACAAACAACCTACATGTCACATCATACCCAAACCATGAAAGAATGAATGCTTTCTCCCTAAAATTGAGAGTGAGGCAATATGTCCATTTTTACCACTTTAATTCTTTATTGTACTGGAGATTCTATCCACGCAATCAGACAAGAAAAATATATAAAAGTAATGTAGATTATAAAAGAAGGATTAAATGTCTTTTTATTCACAGATGTCATGGTTATGTAGAAAATCCAAAGGAGTATGCATGCACACACTGGTGCACACACTCGAACTAATAAACAAGCCTAGGGAGGTTGCAGGATACAAGACAATATACAAAAGAAGTGAAAATTTGTACACTGAAAACTAAAATCATTGCTGAGAGGGGAAATAAAAAGAATCTAAAGGAAAGGAGAATTATTCCATGATGATGGATTGGAAGACTCAATATTATTAAGATGGTAATCCTTCCCCAAATTATTCAGTGCAGTTCCTATCAAAATTATTGAAGATATTTCTACCAAAATTGACAGTCTGATACTCAACTGTATAGGGAAATGTAGAGGACCCAGAAAAGTCAAAACAATCTTGAAAAAAATAAGTTGGAGGATTTGCACTTCTTGACTTCAGGCTTACTACAAAGCTATAGAAATGAAGACCATGTGGTACTGGCCTAAGGATAAATATACAGATCAGTGGAATAGAATTGGTATTCCTGAAATAGACACTTAAATTTATTGTTAATTGATTTTTCACAAAGTTTCCAATATTTCATTGAGGAAAAGATGGTATTTTCAACAAATGGTACATTTCCATCTCTTTACTGATTTAGAAGTTGTCAGTTCTAGTTTATATCTTAATGATAGCTCTGAATATTTTACTAAATTTGCCAGAAATAGAGACTGCTAGATTTCTAACCAATAATTTTTTTTTTCATTTTCTGTTTCTAAAACAACCTTCATCTAGTTGGGGCCATTTGAAAACTCTACTCTTCAATTTCCTGTGAAGTTTCAGCAAATGTAAGTATACAGCCAATATAATACAGGTTGAGATTTGGGGTTGTGGTTTCCATGAAAGCTTTCTTTAAAGAGGGATCAGAGTTAACTGGGAGACCATTTGCCTTTGACAGACTCTTACTACCTTATGTCTTTCTTGGTGCCTGCCAATTGGCGACAATGGGAGAAAGTACAGTCACTGACTTCTAAACAAATTCAAAAGACAGCAGGGCAGAGAGTCTGGATTTCTAAAACAATATGGAGCAGCCATCCCTGCCTCAGACTGCCTACCTTTTGCCTTATTTTATAGAAAATAAAATTCCTAAGCTGATAGAAAATAAATCCCTAAGCTGTTTAAGGCAGTCATTTTTGGATTTTTGGATTTCTGTTACAGGAAGCCAAACACAATTTCTAATAACACTAAACAGATATTTAATTACTATTCTAACACCCCTCTCCAAAACAGCAACTTAAAACACATTAAATATAATCATCCCCATCTTTTAATGTAGGCTATGGTAATGGTCAGCTATAATTTTAATTCAGCGTCTTTTTTAGGTGTTTTTGTTTATAAACCCACAAATTAGATATCTTATTGCTTTATAATTTAATATTTACTTGGATTTGTTTGCATGTGTTAACAAAATGTTTTGTTTATCATTCCTTCTCGACCTCAGACATAACTTATGGTTAATTTCCTTTATTCCTGAAGTATATTTTTCATACTTTTGTGCTATGCGTCTGTTGATGGTGCTCTCAGTTTTTGTTTACCTGAAAATGTTGATCTTTTCGAGAAAGATTTGCTTGGGAATTGACTCAAGGTTTAACTTTATTTTGTACTTTTACAATATTATGTTACTTATCTAGCTTCCATTGTTTCATTTGAGAAGTCTACTGCAGTATAATTGTCTTTCCTTTGGAGATGATCTGTTTATTCTCTCTTGATTAGTGAATTCATATCTTTAATTAATTTTGGAAAATTCTCAACCATTTTCTATATTTTCTACTCCTGAAAATGGCTATTTAAGTCTATCCATCAAATCCATTAACCTGTCCTATTTTACATTTTATTGTCTCTCTGGTATGCATTCCCAGGAGATTCCTCATGTAGTTCTTTCTTCTACCTTATAAATTCTATTTCATCTATAAGCAACCTATCAATTAACCCACTCATTGTGCTATCCTTAGTTTCAATTTCTATGTTATTTAAATTTAGAAGTTTTGTTTTGTTCTTTTTCAAGTCTTCCTAGTAATTTGGATAAACATTTGTCTACTGCTTTTAGGTTTACCTCTCAATTTTCTGAACATTTCATATAATATATCTAATTCTATTTTGGTTTTTCCAGTTTTATTGCAATATAATTGATATATAATTTGCATTAGTTTAAGGTGTACAACATAGTGATTTGATATATGTATATATTGCAATACATACATATACATCTATTACCTCATATAGTTACATTATTTTCCTGTGATGAGAACCTTTAAGTTCTACTCTCTTAGCAACTTTCAAATATACGGTAGAGTATTGGTAACTATAGTCACCATGCTATATGTTATATCCCCAGTACTTATTTATTCTTATAATTGGAAGTTTTTTCCTTTTGACTACCTTCATCCATTTCCTCTAACCACCCCGCTCCCAGAACCTTCAGGAAACATCAATCTGTTCTGTGTTCCTATGAATTCAGTGTTCTTAGATTCCACATACAGTATTTGTCTCTCTCTGTCTGACTTATTTCACTTAGCATAATGCCCTCAAAGTCCATCCATGTTGTCACAAATAGCAGGATTTCCTTCTTTTTATGGCTGCTTAATACTTCATTGTCTGTGTGTGGTGTGTGTATCATATTTTCTTTATCCATTTATCCTCTGATGAACACTTAGGTTGTTTCTGTTCTTGACTATTCTAAATAATGCTGCAATAAACATGGAGTGCAGATATCTTTTTGAGATAATGATTTCATTTCCTTTGGGTATATACCCAGAATTAGAATTGCTGGATCATATGGTAGTTTTATTCTTAATTTTTTGAGGAACCCCCATACATTTTTCCATAATGGCTGTACCAATTTACAGTCCCACCAACAGCACACAAGGGTTTCCTTTTCTTTACATCCTCAGTAACACTTGTGATCTCTTGTCTTTTTGATGATGCCATTCTAACAGGTGTGCAGTGATATCTCATTGTGATTTTGATTTGCATTTCCCTGATGATTAGTGATGTTGAGCACCTTTTCACATACCTATGGCCATTTGTAAGTCGTCTTTGGAAAAATGGTCTATTCAGTTCCTCTGCCCATTTTCTGATCAGGTTATCTGCTTGTTTGTTGAGTTATATGAGTTCTTTTTATATTTTGGATATTACCCCATTACCAAATACATAATTTGCAAATATTTTCTTCCATTCTGTAAGTTACCTGTTCATTTTCTTTATGGATTCCTTAGCTGTGCAAAGCTTTTTAGTTTGTTGTAGCTCTGCTTCTTTATGTTTGCTCTTTTTTGTCTTTCCTTTTGGTATCAAATATAAAAAATTATTGCCAAGACCCTGGTCAGGGAACTTCTTCCCTATGTTTTCTTCTGGAGTTTTATGGCTGTATGATTTCAGGTCTTAATTTATGTCTTTCATCCATTTTGAGTTGATTTTAGTATATGATACAAGATAGTGGTCAAGTTTTACTCTTTTGCAACTGGCTGTCCAGTTTTCTCAGCACCATTTATTGAAGAAACTATTCTTTTCCCTATTGTATATTCTTGGCTCTTTGTTGTGAATTAATTGACCATACATGCATGGGTTTATGTCTGGCCTCTCTGTTCTAGTGCATTGATCTACTTTTCTGTTTTTGTGCCAGTATCATACTGTTTTGGTTACTACAGTTTTGTAGTAAAGTTTGAAATCAGGAAGTGTGATGCTGACAGCTTTGTTCTACTTTCTCAAGATTGCTTTACCTATTTGGGGTCTTCTGTGGTTCCATACAAATTTTAGGATTATCTTTTCTATTGCTGTGAACACTGTCATTGGAATTTTGATAGGGATTACACCGAATCTGTTGATTGCTTTGGGTAGTATAAACATTTCAACAATAATAATTCTTTCAAACCATTAGCATGGGATATCTTTCCATTGATTTGGGTCTTCAATTTCTTTCATCAATGTCTTATACTTTTTAGTGTACAGGTCTTTCACTTCCTTGGTTAAATTTATTGCATGGTTTTTTGTTCTTTTTGTTGCAGTTGTAATGGGATTTATTTCTTAATTTCTGTTGCTGATAGTTGGTTATTATTGTATAGAAACACAACTGATTTTGTGTATTGTTTGTATCCTGAAACCTTACTGAATTCCTCTATTAATTCTAACAGTTCTTGGTGAAGTTTTTAGGGTTTTCTATATGCAATCTTATGTCATGTGTAAATAGAGAAAGTTTTACTTCTTCCTTTCCAATTCGAATGCCTTTTATTTCTTATTCTTGCCTAATTGCTCTGGCTAAGACTTGCAATACTATGTTGAATAAAATGATTAAGGTAGGCACCTTGTCTTGTTCTTAATCTTAAAGGAAAATATTTTTTTACCTCATTTTATTTTTTGAAGAAAATATCAAAGATTGGAGTGAAAATAAAAATACAGACAAGAAAGACAATAGAAAAAAATCAAAGAAGCTAAGAGATATTTTTTTAAGTAAACAAAATGGACGAGCCTTTACTTAGACTTACAAATAAAAACAGAGTGAGGACTCAAATAAATAAAATCAGAAATAAAAGAAGAGACGTTAAAACTAACACCACAGAAATACAGAATATCGTAGGAGACTAAAATAAAAAATTATATACCAACAAATTGGACAACCTAGAAGAAATGGATATATTCCTAGAAATATACAACCTACCAAGACCAAATCATGAAGAAATAGAAAATCTCAACAGAACAATCAAAGCCTCCCAACAAGAAAACCCCATGAATAGATGGCTTCACTGGTGAATTCTACCAAATATTTAAAGAATAATTAATACCATCCCTTTTCAAATGTTTCCAAAAAGTTGAAAAAAAGGAAAGAACTTCCAAACTCATTTCATGAGTCCAGAATTACCCTGTTACCAAAACCAGATAGGGGCACTACAAATAAAGAAAACTACAGATCAATATCCCTGATAAACATACATGCAAAAGTCCTTAACAAAATATTAGCAAACTGAATTTAATAAATTAAAAGAATTATATACCCTGATCAAATAAAATTTATTCAAGGAATGCAAAGATAGTTCAGCATCTGCAAATTAATCAATGTGATACAGCACATTAATAAAATGAAGAATAGAAATCATACAATCATCTCAATAGATGCAGAAAACACATTTGACAAAATTTAACGTCTATTCATGATAAAAATTCTCAATGAAGTGGGTATAGAGGAAACACACCTCAACCTAATAAAGGCCATATATGACAGGCCCAAAGCTAACATCATACTCAATGATAAAAAGCTGAAACCTTTTCTTCTAAGATCAGGAAAAGACAAGGACGCCCACTCTCTCCACTTTAATTCTATTTTCTTAAATTATTGGAGATAGTAAATCGCTGTGTTTTTGCTCTTTTTGTTGTTGCTGTACTATTGTTTCTGCTGACTTTTATACATGGTTGTTGTTTCTTTACATGTTATATCCAACTGTACTTCAAAAGGATGGAGAGTTTTGAGGCAGGTGAGTAGAGAATGGTCTACACATGACCATGAGGGAGAAATGTAACCTTTATCTATACTTCCAGGTCCAGTTTACTTTGAGTATGGGAAAAAATATTAAACAAGTTGCTATTTGAGATGACTAAATGGAGAAGTATCCCTAGGGGATATCTACATTTCATTTAGAGAAAAGAATTAGGTGAATATTTTAAAAAATGGGGGTACAGAAAAACTTTTGAACATATCATTAGGTCCAAGAGTCACATCAGAAACATTTATTGGGGGATGAAGACAGCTTGGTGAGAGACTGAATCAGATTAGGGGCTATATAGTGCAATATAAGCATAAGTCAGAGTAATGAATGCCTAAGGGCATGGGGCTTCTGCTAGGCCTAAGGTAAAGAGGCATGTAATACACGATGAGATATTTCTTGCTTGTCACTTAGTATAAATTCTTTTTAAAAAATCATTCTTAGAACAACACTCCTAGGGAATATAAAACTTGCGCAAAATACCTTGCTGTGGAGTTCAGCAGGTCTTGCTTAAGTTCTGCTAAGGGTAGAACCCAAAGTCTTAACAGGTGTTAATAATAGCACATGTGTGTTAAATTTTATTAATAGCAGTAGAAAATAACTAAAAATAGACACCTAATATCTCCTTTCAAATTTCTATATTACCTGAAATAAACCTATCAACTCTTTGGGCCCTAGCTTCCTTCTCTTTAAATGAGGAAAATAGACAAAAGTATATAGTCACTTACAGCTACTTTAGTGATTTTTCTAAAACATTTTTAAGAATGCATAACAGAAACTAATCACAGTATATTAATTTGGATTTTACAGCTCAATATATCTGAAGTATATTTTTTACACTTTTTTGTTGAAAGAATAGAAATGGATTTCAGATTGAACCCTTAGAATTCTCTAGACAACTGACAATTGAGTGGAGGGAAAATATGTATTATAAAATTAATATACTTTTCAGAAATAACAAATTTTTAAAATAATGCAAAGCTTTCTTTTTAACTTTTATATCAATTTTATTTTTTCAGCAAAAGGTCAACTTAGCAAATGTTAACCAGTTGTAAGAACTTGCTATTTGCCAGCCGTGGTCATATGTATTTCTTGTAACAACTTTATGAGACAGATATCTTTGCCCCGTTTTACAGATGAAGATGTAAAGCAATGGAAGTTTAATTGTCTAGTTATGAATCAGTTGGTCCTATCCCTATTCTGCCTTATATATGGTCTTTCCTTCCTCATGCTTTCTACCAGCCCGTGAAGCAAAGATCCAAGTAATACAGGACTTACGCTCTAGTTACCCAAAGTGTGATTAAATAGTTAATCATGGTTCCTGAGGTAGATATTTTGACTTTTTAAATAACACTAGTACAACAGATGCTGCATGTGCCCTACCCTTTTTTTCTCAGCATTCAGTGTTACTATAAGCATATGGGTCTTTGCCCAAGAGCTTTCCTTGGTCACAACAGCATGCTTAGCTTAATGCAGAACAGGCTGGAATTGCCAAGAATTAACACTCTCAAGAAGAACCCTCAACCAACGAAGAACAGAAATTGGTAGATAAATACTACTGCTCTGTCCTTATTAATGGAACAAAATAGCCCCCAGAGGCCCCAATGGGAATTAGCCCCAGTTGGACCTAGTGGCAGTCTACTCATTAATATGCCTTGAATGGCTTCTGTACCCTTCTAATCTCACTTTTTGTTCAAGGAATCACTCCAAATAATTCACTAAAATTCTTAATTTAGGGCCTGTTTATGGTGCAACTCAGCCTAAGTCAAATACTATATAAGGTTTTATTTAATTTGTGGGTGGCTACTGAGGTTGAAGATTATTCTCCACAGGTAGATTTTATTATTTATAATGAACTATTAAGCTCTTTCCCCATACATGGGATATTTCCAAATGACCATGATTTTAGGAGCCTAAAAGTTATGTGTTTTAAATGGTTGTCTATAGAAGCAGAGCTACCCACCTTCAGATGGGCTATTTGGACTGAATAATGAGTATCTCAGCATTGACCATAATAATAAAGATCACAGGTGGCCCTTCTTCAGATTGTCTGTTCTACATAGGTCTTCAGAGACCTTTGAATGAACTATGTGTTCAGTAATAGCTTCTTGAATTGATGAATAACTCCTTTTCTCCTTCACTGCATTTTGATAGTCTTACTGTAGATATAGATACAGATAAATAGTTTTGAGTCATTGGAAAAAGCAGTAGGGAAGTTAATAAAGAGAAAAGCCATATTTAATTTGGTTTATTTTAGAATAATTAGGTGATATAATGTTTACTGCATTCAAATATACTTCTGATTTTCAAATAATTCATGAACATTATATATTGACATATTCAAGTATTTCCATGTTTGTTATAATCAAAAACTACATATTTTAGAAATGAATATGGATATGATGACTTTAAGAATTAAGTATTTTCCCTTATCCTAAGAAAAGTAACGTGTCTAGAGTCATGCATCAGAAACGCTGCAACAAAATAAATTTAATCAACATAATTTTGAATGAAATATCTTCTCTCTGTTCTAATTTAATTGTAGAAAGCCACTAGAAGAACTTTAAAAAAAAACATACACCCCAAGATTAATGTCTTTACTCTCCAATGACTTCCCACTGTACTTAAAGTGAAAGCAAAACTTCCTAATAGCTTGCAAGACTTTTCATAATCTTGCTGCTCTTATAGCCTCAAGATTATTTCAAACCATTCTCCACACCCTAACCCTACTCTACCCATTGACCTTCTCTCAGCTCCTTTAATATTGAAGCCCTTACCTACCTCAGTTTAGATCTGCATGTAGTATTTTCTTAGCGCATGGTCCTATTATAAAATTTGAAAAAATTCTAAGTTTTCTAACAAAAAGTAAGGCGAATTGGTGTTAAATTAGTCACCAGCATTTATTCTCTACTGATCAATATGTATCTCAGTAAAGAAGCTTTTGGTTTATTAAGATCTACAGTACTTTTAAAAGATCTGAAGATAAAAGTGTAAAAGACACTTGTGCCTTCATTTGGGAAATATCTACAATTTTTCTTTGCAAGTCTTGCCATGTATTTTTAATTCTCCAAAGGAAGAACAGGTTCAGATTTATGCAATTTATATAACAGATTAATTTTAAATAATTTATTTGCCCCATTTCAATTATTTTCCTATTTCATGGATAATCAGGCTAATAAAGTGCCTACCAATTCCCTAAATTTAACACCAGTCAATCCCATATGAAGCAGAACTACAGTGATTGTTTATATCATCATCGTAACCACTGCCAAGTTACCTGTGGTGGTAGGATGCATTATCACCTCGGCAAAATATGCTAGCAATATTTCACTTCGTATTAATTTCAATTTATATTACATTTAAGACTTTCACCTGTAAAAATAGACCCTGAGATACAATGTCTTACTGGTGTGTCTTGCTGTAATACATTATATTTTGAACAAGTCTTGATTTTTGTGATCTTATGCTAGAAAGGATAATGAATATTTTAAACTGTAACAGTGGCAGCACTAGGGTAAAGTCAAGACTAGATATGTGAATTTGGCTGCTGATACCTATTAATGCACTTTATCTATTGGTCTCAAATGATTACATGGGAATAGGTTGCATCTTGTAAAAATAACTCAAATGGACAATGATTGATGTTGAGGCTGTGTCTGAAAAGAAAAAGAAACTGAATTGGTGTTGGGTGGCAAGAAGCATAGAGAGATTAAGATCCAGCAGTACCACCGGGCAAAGAGTAACTTCAAAAGTTGGGTATGTATGTACATGTGTATATATATAAAGAAATATTTATATCATATATAATATATATACATATTATATATATATAATATATAATATGTATATTATATATATTACATATTATGTATATATTATATATACAATATATTATGTATATATTATATATATTATATATATATATAAAGAACACCTGAACCTTAACGTACTTATACACACAGAGACGGAGAGAGACATCCATAGGGAATTTAAGTAGTCCTGACAGTCTAGTAAACAGTGAAGTGGATAGGAAAGTATTTTCCCTTGTCAATGAAGCTTTGACTTTAAAATGGTTTGGAGAGAACCTTAGCTGTGTTAAGGAAAATAAAGAAAATAGACCTATGTTCATAAGCAGGACAAAGTGGTACTGAATTGAGCAGCATCAGTCCAAGGGAAGCAGTTGCAGATACTGTGTTAAGTGTTCTCTTTCTAGGAAGAGGTCAAACAAGAAAGGAGCTGAATTCAGAATATTATAGTCAGCTGGCATGCTAATGCAATGATCAAAAGACAGAATGGGTCAAAGAATTTATAGGCATTCCTTAACGTAATGGTTTTCAAAGTGTGAGCCCTGAAATAGGAGCACGAGCGTCAACTTGGAACATTAGAAATGCAAAGTCTTGACCCAGACTTAACAAAATGAAACTCTGGGAATAGGACTCAGCAATCTAGCTCTTTGGGTGATGTACATGCATGCTAAATTTGAGAAACACTGCCCCAGAGGTTTCCCAAATATTTTCCAAAAAAGATTATGTATCTGGAAAAAAGATTGGATTTTAAGCAGCTAAATAAATTGGTAGCTTTAAAGTGAAAGTCAGTGAAACTCAGTTTTGAAGTAGCAGATTGATAAGGTTTGGGCATAAAAATTATATACATTAGTACGACTACATTTAAATCCATGTCTGATTAGTCGTGATGATATTTTGGTTGCAGAAAGTTATGAAATTTTTTCAATTTAAGAAATTACGTACTAAAATTCCTTTTTAAAATACAAAGCAATGATTTTAAGGAATGTAAAGTTTTATTATGGTAAAAGTTCAAAACTAGTCAAATAGAGACAGACTTCTAAAGTCTAACTTTACATTTCTACAAATGAATTCAGCATCTCCCAAAATTTCCTTAAATTCTATTTCTGCAATAAATGTAGGCACCATAAAATCATGGCAGTTTGATCATTAACTATTCACTCAACTCAATTTAATTGCTGTTCAGAATAAAGACAACATCTACCAACAAATGCATGTTTTTAAACAGCTTCACAAATTAGCATTGCATTCATTGGTCACATGAGACATCTTAAAAACAGACTGTAGAAATAAGTAGCTAAGTTTGAATCTCTTAAAATTATATGCCTTTACAAAAGATTAAAATGTGAAACTTGATGTTAATATAGTAAAATCAGAGTCAGCTGCTTGGTTTTATTACACTTGCCAAGTTATCTTAGTTGTACTCATTTCATGAGTTGTACTCACTTCAGGTCTCATTCGGATAAAATAGTGGTAGCTACTCTTTCTTCTGTGTACCAACAGATAATCCAGCTAGAAACCTTTCATCTTCTCCATTTGCATCCTTTTTTCAATGTGACTTCTGTCCTAAATAATATTTCAACTATGCAAATAGTTTTATCCCAAATACTGCTACACTTTTCCTTTTATGTAGAGTGGCTATTATAGAAGTTATTTAGTTTAATAAAACTAAATCCAAAACTATTAATTTAAATATTCCTAAAACTAGGTTTTTAGGTAATGCAAAGTATTTGATAGAATATAATTAATCCTTCTTTTTCCCATATGAAATTATTAATACATTCTAATCAGGTTTGGAGGTTTTATAGTTTTCTGTTTTAATAACAATACAATTTTATTATATTATCTGCATTAAAAATTTTAGATGGCATGGCTAAGCTTGTTATTTTTAAGTCTTAGGTTTTTTTAAAGATAGTAATCACTTTTTTAAAAACTCAAATACAATTTTTCATTTTCTGTTATGGCCAAAAACCCATATCTTGTGCAAAATCATTCTTGGCTGAATTCATTTAAAATTTAATGCAATCAAGCATGAATGAAAAATGACATACTGCATGCATCAAAAATGGGCCATCATAATTACTTTGAATCTTACACGGTGACTCTCAATCTTGGGTTAGTAACAAGGTGATAGTTTGCACTGTCATCAATACCTAAAAGGATAGGATCACAAAAACAATGGCAAAGGAGCACATTCTATTGGTTTCTTCTGTAAGTAGCCATTTTTATCATCCAATCTCATAATACATGAATACTAAGAGCCTGGTTTGCTAAGTTATCTGGAAAGGTGTAATTCATTTGTAGACAGTAAAGTAGAAAAAGGCACATGAAAGTGATACACCAAATGCTAGCTCAGTAATACCATTAATTTGCTAAACTATGCCTATATTAACTCATCATAAATGAAATAAGGATAATATCAGTGAAGACAAAGGCAGATGAGGATCAGAAACTTCCTTGTCTTTTCATTAAATTCACTGTCCACTTGTGAGTTGGATTAGAAACACATCTGAAAGTTCTTTCGTTATTCTCCGATGTCGTGAAATGAAGTAAATATATCTGTACAATTCTGCATCCAACACAGAGCCAGGATGTGCCACTTAACTTCCCTGGAACATATATAATCTGATAGGTTGCACTGTATTTTCAGGTCATCTTGGAGCCTCTGATGTATCTAAAGAATGAACAAACATTCAATGCAGAAGACTTTTCTTCATTCTGTCTTCTGCCTGACACAAGGGAATGCTATGCAGAAACTTAATATGGCATGTAAGGGATGTTAAAATAATGTCCTGATTGCTGAATTCATATTATCATCTCACTAGGGAGCCATCAGCCTCACAGATTAAATAAAAATAAATAAGAGAAAGAATCCATTCTTGTGGTTGCCAGCTGAAAATAAATTAAAAGCTGCTTCCTTCTTAACTATGGTCAATTGTCCCTGTCCACAGGAACCATGATTTGGAAATATAGAACAATATATTTAGTTCTTGATGAAAGAATAATTTGGTAATATCTCCTAGAAAAAAAGCATTAAAGTTGTGGTTAAACAAAACCATTTTCCTGTCTATAAAAATTTTCAGATTTAAGACTAAAATGCTTCAGAAAAAAATTATCTCAACATCCCAGGGGAACAATGTTTTAATTACCTCATTTAGAAAGGGGAAACAGGGGGGACAAGGGTAAGATGGCAGGAGAGTAAGACGCGGAGATCACCTTCCTCCCAACAGATACACCAGAAATACATCTACACGTGGAACACCTCCTGTAGAACACCTACCGAATGCTGGAAGAAGACCTCAGACCTCCCAAAAGGCAAGAAACTCCCCACGTACGTAGGTAGGGCAAAAGAAAAAAGAGTAAACAGAGACAAAAGGATAAGGACGGGACCTGCACCAGTGGGAGGGAGCTGTGAAGAAGGAAAGGTTTCCATACACTAGGAAGCCCCTTCGCGGACGGAGACTGCAGGTGGCAGAGGGGGAAAGCTTCGGCGCCGAGGAGGAGAGCACAGCCACAGGGGTGCGGAAAGCAAAGCGGAGAGATTCCCGCACTGAGGATCGGTGCGGGCCGGCACTCACCAGTCCGAGAGGCTTGTCTGCTCACCCGCCGGGGCGGGCGGGGCTGGGAGATGAGGCTCGGGCTTCGGTCGGAGCTCAGGGAGAGGACTGGGTTTGGCGGCGTGAACACAGCCTGCAGGGTGTTAGTGCTCCACGGCTAGCCGGCAGGGAGTCCGGGGAAAAGTCTGGAGCTGCCGAAGAGGCAAGAGACTTTTTCTGCCCTCTTTGTTTCCTGGTGCGCGAGGAGAGGGGATTAAGAGCGCTGCTTAAAAGGAGTTCCAGAGACTGGCGCGAGTCGCGGCTAAAAGCGCGGACCACAGAGACGTGCATGAGACGCTAAGGCTGCTGCTGCCGCCACCAAGAAGCCTGTATCGAGCACAGGTCACTGTCCACACCCCCCTTCCGGGGAGCCTGTTCAGCCCGCCACTGCCAGGGTTCCGGGATCCAGGGACAACTTCCCGCGAGAACGCATGGCGTGCCTCAGGCTGGTGCAACGTCACGCAGGCCTTTGCCGCCGTAGGCCCGCCCCGCACTCCGTGCCCCTCCCTCCCCGGCGGCCTGAATGAGCCAGAGTCCCCGAAGCGGCTGCTCCTTTAACCGCATCCTGTCTGAGCGAAGAACAGACGCCCTCCGGCGACCTACACGCAGAGGCGGGGCCAAATCCAAAACTGAGCCCCGGTGAGCTGTGAGAACAAAGAAGAGAAAGGGAAATCTCTCCCAGCAGCCTCAGAAGCAGCGGATTAAAGCTCCACAATCAACTTGATGTACCCTGCATTTGTGGAATACATGAAGAGACAACGAATCAACCCAAATTGAGGGGGTGGACTTTGAGAGCAAGATTCATGATTTTTTCCCCTTCTCCTCTTTTAGTGAGTGTGTATGTGTATGCTTCTGTGTGAGATTTTGTTTGTTTATAGCAATACAATCTACCTTAAGAAACAGGAAACATCTCGAATAAACAACCTAACCTTTCACCTAAAGCAATTAGAGAAAGAAGAACAAAAATACCCCAAAGTTAGCAGAAGGAAAGAAATCATAAAGATCAGATCAGAAATAAATGAAAAAGAAATGAAGGAAATGATAGCAAAGATCAATAAAATTAAAAGCTGGTTCTTTGAGAAGATAAACAAAATTGATAAACCATTAGCCAGACTCATCCAGAAAAAAAAGGAGAAGACTCAAATCAATAGAATTAGAAATGAAAAAGAAGTAACAACTGACACTGCAGAAATACAAAAGATCATGAGAGATTACTACAAGCAACTCTATGCCAATAAAATGGACAGCCTGGAAGAAATGGACAAATTCTTAGAAAGGCACAACCTGCCAAGACTGAATCAGGAAGAAATAGAAAATATGAACAGACCAATCACAAGCACTGAAATTGAAACTGTGATTAAAAATCTTCCAACAAACAATATTCCAGGACCAGATGGCTTCACATGTGAATTCTATCAAACATTTAGAGAAGCGCTAACACCTATCCTTCTCAAACTCTTCCAAAATATAGCAGAGGGAGGAACACTCCCAAACGCATTCTACGAAGCCACCATCACCTCGATACCAAAACCAGACAAGGATGTCACAAAGAAAGAAAACTACAGGCCAATATCACTGATGAACATAGATGCAAAAATCCTCAACAAAATACTAGCAAACAGAATCCAACAGCACATTTAAAGGATCATACACCACTATCAAGTGGGGTTTATTCCAGGAATGCAAGGATTCTTCAATATACGCAAATCAATCAACGAGATACACCATATTAACAAAATGAAGGAGAAAAACCATATGATCATCTCAATAGATGCAGAGAAAGCTTTTGGCAAAATTCAACACCCATTTATGATAAAAACCCTGAGAAAAGTAGGCATAGAGGGAACATTCCTCAACATAATAAAGGCCATATATGACAAACCCACAACCAACATCATCCTCAATGGTGAAAAACTGAAAGCATTTCCACTAAGATCAGGAACAAGACAAGGTTGCCCACTCTCACCACTCTTATTCAACATAGTTTTGGAAGTTTTAGCCACAGCAGTCAGAGAAGAAAAAAATAAAAAGCATACAAATCGGAAAAGAAGAATTAAAGCTGTCACTGTTTGCGGATGACATGATACTATACATAGAGAACTCTAAAGATGCTATCAGAAAACTACTAGAGCTAATCAATGACTTTGGTAATGTAGCAGGATAGAAAATTAATGCACAGAAATCTCCTGCATTCCTATACACTAATGATGAAATATCTGAAAATGAAATTAAGAAAACACTCCCACTTACCATTGCAACAAAAAGAATAAAATACCTAGGAATAAACCTAACTAAGGAGACAAAAGACTTGTATGGAGAAAATGATAAGACACTGGTGAAAGATTACAGATAATATAAATACATGGAGAGATATACCATGTTCTTGGATTGGAAGAATCAACATTATGAAAATGACTCTACTACCCAAAGGAATCTACAGATTCAATGCAATCCCTATCAAATCACCACTAGCATTCTTCACAGAACAAGAACAAAAAAATTTCACAATTTGTATGGAAACACAAAAGAACCCGAATAGCCCAAGCAATCTTGAGAAAGAAAAACAGAGCTGGAGGTTCAGCCTCCCAGACTTCAGACTATACTACAAATCTACAGTAATCAAGAGAGTATGGTACTGGCACAAAAACAGAAATATACATCAATGGAACAGGATAGGAAGCCCAGAGATAAACCCACGCACATATGGTCACCTCATCTTTGATAAAGGAGGCAAGAATATACAGTGGATAAAAGACAGCCTCTTCAATAAGTGGTGCTGTGAAAACTGGACAGCTACATGTAAAAGAATGAAATTAGAACACCCCCTAACACCATACACAAAAATAAAGTCAAAATGGATTAAAAACCTAAATGTAAGGCCAGACACTATCCAACTCTTAGAGGAAAACATAGGCAGAACACTCCATGACATAAATCACAGCAAGATCCTTTTTTGACCCACCTCCTAGATAAATGCAAATATAAGCCAAAATAAGCAAATGAGACCTAATGAAACTTAAAAGCTTTTTCACAGCAAAGGAAGCCATAAACAAGATGAAAATGCAACCCTCAGAATGGGAGAAAATATTTGCAAATGCAGCAATTGACAAAGGATTAATCTCCAAAATTTACAAGTAGCTCATGCAGCTCAATATCAAAAAAAGAAACAACCCAATCCAAAAATGGGCAGGACACCTAAGGAGACATATCTCCAAAGAATATATACAGATTGCCAAGAAACACATGAAGGAATGCTGAATGTCATTAATCATTAGAGAAATGCAAATCAAAACTACAATGCGACATCATCTCACACTGGTCAGAATGGCCATAATCAAAAAATCTACAAACAATAATTGCTGGAGAGAGTGTGGAGAAAAGAGAACCCTCATACACTTTTGGTGGTAATGTAAATTGATACAGCCACTATGGAGAACAGTATGGAGTTTCTTTAGAAAACTACAGGTAGAACTACCATACGACCCAGCAATCCCACTACTGGGCATATACCCTGAGCAAACCATAATTCAAAAAGAGTCATGTACCAATATGTTCATTGCAGCTCTATTTACAATAGCCAGGACTTGGAAGCAACCTAAGTGTCCATCAACAGGTGAATGGATAACGAAGATGTGGCACATATATACAATGGAATATTACTCAGCCATAAAAAGAAATGAAATTGAGTTATTTGTAGTGAGGTGGATGGACCTAGAAAGTGTCATACAGAGTGAAGTAAGTCAGAAAGAGAAAAACAAATACCGTATGCTAACACATATATATGGAATCTAAAAAAAAAAAAAAAGGTCATGAAGAACCTAGGCTCAAGGCGGGAATAAAGATGCAGACCTGCTAGAGACTGGACTTGAGGACACGGGGAGGGGGAAGGGTAAGCTGGGACGAAATGAGAGAGTGGTAGTGTATATACGGACATATATACACTACTGAATGTGAAATAGATTGCTAGTCGGAAGCAGTTGCATAGCACAGGGAGATCAGCTCAGTGCTTTGTGACCAGCTAGATGGGTGGGATGGGGAGGGTAGGAGAGAGGGAGATACAAGAGGGAAGAGATATGGGGATATATGTATATGTATAACTGACTCACTTTCTTATAAAGCAGAAACTAACACACCATTTTAAAGCAATTATACTCCAATAAAAATGTTAAAAAAAAGAAGAAATTAATGATGATACCAACAGATGGAGAGATATACCATGTTCTTGGATTGGAAGAATCAATACTGTGAAAATGACTCTACTACCCAAAGAAATCTACAGATTCAATGCAATCCTTATCAAATTACCTATGACATTTTTTACAGACCTAGAACAAAAAAATCTTAAAATTTGTATGGAGACACAACAAAAGACCCCAAACAGCCAAAGCACTTATGAGGGGAAAAAAAGGAGCTGGAGGAATCTCACTCTCTGACTTCAGACTATACTACAAAGCTACAGTAATCAAGACAATATGGTAGTGGCCCCAAAACAGAAATATAGAGCAATGGAGCAGGATAGAAAGCCCGGAGATAAACCCATGCACTTATTGTCAACTATTCTATGACAAAGGAGGCAAGGATATACAATGGAGAAAAGACAGTCTCTTCAATAAGTGGTGCTGGGAAAACTGGACAGCTACATGTAAGAGAATGAAATTAGAACACTCCCTAACACCATACAAAAAAATAAACTCAAAATGGATTAGAGACCTAAATGTAAGACTAGACACTATAAAACTCTTAGAGGAAAATATAGGTAGAATACTCTTAAATCACAGCAAGATCTTTATTGATCCACCTCCTAGAGTAATGAAAATAAAAACAGAAATAAACAAATGGGACGTAATGAAACTTAAATGCTTTTGTACAGCAAAGGAAACCAGAAACATGATGAAAAGACAGCCCTCAGAATGGGAGAAAGTATTTGCAAACGAATCATAGGACAAAGGATTAATCTCCAAAATATGTAAATAGCTCATGCAGCTCAATATTAAAAAAACAAACAACCCAATCAAAAAATGGGCAGAAGACCTAAATAGACATTTCTCGAAAGAAGATATACAGATGGCCAAGAAACATATGAAAAGCTGCTCAACATCACTAATTATTAGAGAAATGCAAATCAAAAGTACAATGAGGTATCACCTCACAGCAGTTAGAATGGGCATCATCAGAAAATCTAAAAACAACAAATGCTGGAGAGGGTGTGGAGAAAAGGGAACCCTCTTGCACTGTTGGTGGGAATGTCAATTGATACAGCCACTATGGAGAACAGTATGGAGGTTACTTAAAGAACTAAAAATAGAATTACCATATGACCCAGCAATCCCACTCCTGGGCATATACCCAGAGAAAACCATAATTCAAAAAGACACATGCACCCCAATGTTCATTGCAGTGTATTTACAATCCCAGGTCATGGAAGCAACCTAAATGCCCATCAACAGAAGAATGGATAAAGAAGATGTGGTACATATATACAATGGAATATTACTCAGCCATAAAAATGATATTCAGTCATTTGTAGAGACCTGGATGCATCTAGAAACTGTCATACAGAGTGAAGTAAGTCAGAAAGAGAAAAACAAATATTGTACAGTACCACATATATGTGGAACCTAGAAAATGGTACAGATGAACCGGTTTGCAGGGCAGAAATTGAGACACAGATGTAGAGAACAAATGTTTGGACACCAAGGGGGGAGAGCGGCAAGGGGTGGGGGTGGCAGTGTGATGAACTGGGAGATTGGGGTTGACCTGTATACACTGATGTGTATAAAATGGATGTCTAATATGAACCTGCTGTATAAAAAAAAAGTAAAATTTAAATTTTAAAAAACGTGATATAAATTTCAGTGAAACAAATGCTATAGTATTGGTCAAAAAGTACAATGGTCTACACTGGAATCTGTAGTTCTTTTGTTATCATCCACATCATATACGTATCTTCACATTGGTCAAAAAGTACAATGGTCTACACTGGAATCTGTAGTTCTTTTGTTATCATCCACATCATATATGTATCTTCACATAAAAAGTTAAAAGAATAATAGAACATAAAAAATGAGCTTTAATTGTGTGAGTGATATAAAAATCAAATTCTCCTCTTATACTGAAGTAATGCTGGACCAGCTTCTGTGGTTTATTGGTAACCATATTTTGCTGAAGTGATTTTGAAAGATGAGAGGTAATATAACGTGACCACACTTTCTAAATTTGATGATGATCTTAAAAATACAACAGGGAATAATGAGGAACTCTGGTGATGGGATCATTCATGTAAGTATCAGGTGTTAGTATTTCTTGTAGATTTAATAAATATCATATACATATAGTGTAACCATATTGTCAGGCTTCTGGCTAAAAAATCATAAAGTTGAATGGCTTTGAAAGGCAAGGCAGAAAAATGAATACTTAGAAGAAAAAGAGGACTCTATTTGTCCATAGTAGAAAGTGAGCTTTTATTTCTTTTACAAGTGTGACTTAACACAAGAACTCATTTTAAATCTTCAAGTAGATCTCTTGGCATATACTTATGTTTAATAACCATCTAGCCAAGAGGAATCTTTTAAAAACAAAAATTAGATACATTTTTTAGCAAACAGAGAAAAGGCTCAGTTCAGTACACACCATTGAACAGACCTCAATCTCTCAGAGAAAAATTGAAAAGCAAAAGTGCATGAACCATAGCTATTAGGCTTTCATGAACCCTGTAAGTGCCATTATTGGGCTATTTTGGTGGGTTTCTTTGTAATATTTCAAATATTGTAATTCAAAAAGTAAAAGACAGATAACCCTACCCATTTTCCCTTAGCATGATATAAAATAATAATCTGAGGTTTTTCTTTGCCATAATCAAACTATTAAAGGATTGACTGTGTGAATGTCAGTGAATAGTGAAAGGTCAGGGAATGGTGAAAAACATATTCATATAAATGGGTGGAAAAATCTGCTTAAATAAAATATTAACAAATAAACCTAAAATATTTTGTCTTTGTACACAAAATGCACTTTTTATTAAATTATATAAATTAGGTTTTTAAAAGTAAGCACATAATTTTAAATTCATTAGAGGAGATGGCTTTGTAAAATAATACCACTCTGAAAAACTTGTAAAATATTAACATCTTTTCATAAGCAAATGTGCTGAGTCTTCCTAGCTCATCTATAGTTTATGTGCATTCTAAGCAAAGGATATTTTTAAAAGGAAGCCACCAAGAACAATAATAGTATTTGCAAAACAGAAAAAGTATGAATATTCTTTCATAAAAATTTTTCATAGGATTCCTTAAATAATTACTTGTTAGCAAATATTTTATTTACGAACTATATTTTTAGGAGTGTTAAATTAATTAAACAAGGAAGCCATTAAACTGAGGTGGCCTTAAAGACCTGGAGCCTACATAAGCAAACCAAAATCTAAGCCTGTAAACATTTCAAAGTTATGGAATTGAAACCTAAGGATAGCAATCACAAACAGCCAAGTAGGCTCTAAGCTATACCCAATCAATAATTTCCTTATTTTGCTTCCACATTTTCTCTATAAAAGTCCCTCCCCAGCTCCTGTGGGTGGAGTTCTCCAAACCATTTCCTGACTGGTGCTGCCCAATTCGAATGGCTTTTTGCTCAAATGAACTTAAAAATTGTAATGTGCTTCAGTTTATCTTTTAACAGAGTGTGTATTTTGTGACAAAGCATACTTGTATGTAGTTTTGTGAAAGTAAAACTTTTTATTTCACAAAATTTAGTAGGTGCCTTGTGTGTCCATAGTATCTAGACGAATGAGATGGAAAACTCCATTATCAGAAAGTATTATCATTAAAAAATTACTAAATGTATTTTAAAAATACACTTCATGTATAGAAGGTGTTCCATGTCTGTTCCTTAATTTTTCTATCAAGTCAACCTAAAATGGCTATCCTTCTGGTCCCTATCTCTATATCTCCATGAAATTATTTGTTCATTTTACAAATCCCCACTGAACACATTGTATCGTAACTATCAGAAAATAGGTTCATTTTGGGTCAATAGAATGGGTGTT
The DNA here is from genome assembly GCF_963455315.2 of Globicephala melas. Taxonomy (NCBI): domain Eukaryota; kingdom Metazoa; phylum Chordata; class Mammalia; order Artiodactyla; family Delphinidae; genus Globicephala; species Globicephala melas. The sequence goes on from NC_083315.2 coordinate 119,801,206, forward strand.
AGTCTTTCTCACTCTTCCAGGTAGAATATCTCCAAGACAAATAAACCTTTTGCTTGTTAATATAGACCACATCTGAATCTGATGTGTAATTTTTTTTCATTTTTGTTATTTTAACATTGAGACAAAAGTGGTAACAATAGCAAAGCAAAAAATAATAATAAAAAAGACCAATATTTAACTTTCCCATCCACCCAAGTCTCACACTGAAGTTCTATTCCCGTTTCCCCCATAAGCACCACTGAACTAAAAAATCTGTTTTAAAGCACCCAAACCAATCCAGACCCTCTCGAAACCAAGAGCCCCAGCCAGAGCTGTCGCCCCTCTTGGGTCCAAGCGAGAGGATGGTTCCGAGAACGCTGCGCAACGCCGGGGATGGGCTCGGGCACTGGGCACTTGGCGGGGAGCCAGGGTGGCAGTCACAGCCTCTGTGCTGAAACGCAGGGAAGGGGACTTCTTCCGTGATCCCAACAATTTGGTTACACAGCCAAGCAAACGTGACTAGAGAGTTGGGTTAGCGGAATGGGAACCCGGATCTCAGAAACAGACCGGGTCCCTTCCAGCAGGATCTAGCAGGGGGTCGGGGGTCGGAATAAAGACAGAAGCACAAAGGAGATAAAGACTGGTACACAAAGGGCTGATCTTTCTTTGCAAGGACTCCAGAATGCACTTTTTACTGCTGGCTGGTCAATCTCTAATGGCGAGTGCTGGCGAGTTGGCCCCGGCTCAGAGAAGCCTTCGAGCCGGATCTGGAACCAGATACACGGTCCCCACATCTGCCCACCCCCCAAGTCCCTACTGATTCCACAATCACCTGATTTTCATTTGGACTTCTTTTACAGCTAAAGTAGATACAAATGGCTAAACACAGATCCGAGAGCCCCCACCAGGGGGCAAAACGGCAGATTCTATTGATGTCGCTGCCAAAAGGTGGTGGGAGGCTTAGAAGCAGCTAAGGGGAGAAGCAGAACACACATGGCCTGAGCTGGGCTAGAAGGAAAAGCAGGAGAGAAGTGACCCAGATGCTTCCGAGCACGCGGGCGCCATTTTGGATGGAGACGGACCACCAGGGACGGTCTTTGCCTAGATGCTGCCAGCTCCCACAAGGGAAATTTTGTTCTGAGCGCCTGGTGACTCCTCTCCCAGGTAGCACCCACTGGGCTCACAATGCTAATCACAACCGGAAAGGGGTGTTTTTGAGAAGTGTATGTAGGTTTCCTTAGAATGGGGAAGGAATAAAGGACATATACAGGAATTGGAAAAATTGATCTTGCCACTTAATTGTGGTCACTGTCTACATTGTGATGACTTGAAGTGGGATACGGGAGAGAGACTAAAAGATAATCAAAATAAAGTTTGGCCCCAAGAAGACCATAGACAGGTCAGTAAGCAAAAAATTAAAGTTCAAATTCACAAATGGTTACATGAGAGGCAGTGAGATGCACAGTCACTCCTACTGTGAAAGACTCATGAAAATTTTGAAGAAGATAATAGATGTAAATTGTTAAGGGTTCTGGAACCAGTCATAAAGCACCCATGATTTAAGACAGGGAAAAGCAAAATTACAGCATTACTATTGTATATAGGCCATACATAATAAAATTAGAGGAAATTTTAATATGTTCTGAAATTAAATAGCAGATACAGAAAGCAATAAATGTGAAAGAAACATCCATGTCTCCTACATAGGTCCTTACCAAACAGAAGATCCATAGCCAGCCCTGATGCATGAGAACTGCTCAGTACACTGAACACACCTAGTGACTCCAATTCTCATCATTAGCTCCTTTTCTATGGCCCTTTAAAGCTAAACTTTATACAAAATAGGCATGAATGCATACATATGATAATTAGGATGTTTTGTCATTAAAACTACCCATGTAAAAAATGACTCATATTTCTATTCTCAACTGCAAGAGAACAAACATTTTTAAAAATGGCTGTAAATCATTAAGATAAAAATCTAAGAGAAAATGTTCCAAAACACTATTCCTAAAGTGACACAACTGACATTGCTATCTGATCTGTCAGAACACTTTACCTATACTTCACTTTCTGGAGGACTCTCTAGAAGTAACAGGGGTTTCCTTGATGAGCTCACTCATCTTAGCTCATGTCTAGTTTCGGCCCACAGATTCTAAGTCAATACAAGCTACAAAAAATATTATGCTACTCTTAGTACATTTTATACAATGTAGAGAGTACAACAGTCAGCTGTGTAATAATCAAACCTAAAAATGTCTGCTAGTCTATTATATTAATAGTGTGAGAAATCCATGAAAACAATTTGACAAGGAGAAAATTGACAAAGAGTTCAGAAATAATGGTCAATGAACTAATGGAAATGTGTTTTGTGGGGGGAAATGTGTAACTTGCTCTTTAAGGGAATGGCATATATTAAACTGTAGATCAATGTTTGGACCATCCAAGCAAAATGACAAAGTAGGAGAGCCCCATTCAAAGGAAATATATTAAATATATAAAGTAAACTTCACAGTCAATGGTGTGTGGCAGGAATTTTTTAAAACTATTATCCCCCATGTAATTAATACTTGTAATCTCACTTTTGATCATTCAAAACGTGAAGTCTTAGGCATAGCAAAGATTTATTAATGGATCCTAAAATATATGATTCAGAAATGACTAACAAAAATCTTTGCTTAGTAGGAAAGTTTCTATCACCTTGCTTATATACTGAAGGTGGAGGGAAGGAAGGGGACAGTTCTGCCAGCTGGAAGTAGTTGTACTTCCGTGTCTGTATGTAAGGAATCAACCATTGCTCAAAAGCAGAAAAAAGAGACCTAAAATAAATGAGATGTCCAATGTTATACTCCCCATTATATTTACATAGTAAAGAAATATCTAAAATGTAAAATTTATCATTTTATCCATTCACAGAAAATGTTTATTGTCCATCTGCTATATGCTATGAACTCTGCTGGACGCTGATGATACAAAGGCAAGATTTAAAAAACCCTAACTTCTTGGAGCACGTAGTTTATAGTTTATGAAATAGATAAAAATAAAAATGTAATCAAATGTAAAAGTGCTGATTTTATGAGTATGACAGAGGAGAATCAAGTGACACCATTAGTATTTCTAATAATAAGATGTAGTGTACAGAGGTATATTGCTGCTGTAACAAATTACCAGAAATTTAGTGGCTGAAAACAACAAACATTTATTCTCCTACAGTTCAGGAGGTCAGAAGTCCCAAATCAGTTGCACTTGGACTAAATTCACCGTTTCAGCAGGGTCGTTTCCTTCTGGAAGTTCTAAGGGGGGAATTCATTTTCTTGCCTTTAGCTTCTCATGGCCTCCTATATTCCTTGGATATGGCCCCTTCCTCCCTTTTCAAAGAAAATCACTCCAATCTCTACTTCTGTCACCACATTCCCTTCCCCTGTGACCCTGACTGACTCCTTTCCTTCTTAGAAGGATCATTGGTATTTAATTGGGCTCACATGAACAATCCAGGATAATCTCCCCATTTCATGATCTTCAATTTATTCATATTTAAATTCACTTTTGATAGATAAGGTAACATTCATAGGTTCTGGAGATTAGGCTGTGGATGTACTTGGGGGATTATTATTCAGCCAACCACAGGAGGCAATAGACAGTTTCCTGTGGGAATAAGGCTTGATCTTAGATCTGATAGATAAGATGTTAATCAGAGCAAGAGGAAAGAGAGAGAATGTGAAAATACTGTCGTATGGGAGAAAGTACTTTGCACTTGATGAAAAGAAAATATATTAATATTAATATATTATATATATTAATTCAGATAATGCTAGCATAGAGTACAGGGAGAGGTTTTTTAGATAAACAAGAAGAGATCCTTAACCAGACTTGCAATCTGAACAGAAGTCTGGATGCAGTATAGATAAGGTATTCCTTATTGTGGGATAGAGCACATGTTGATGGGGGTAGGGACAGGAAGGGGGAGCAGTAAAGTAACCAGATAAGAGTTTATTTCAGTGTCCTGTGGTATGATAAATTTGATGTGATAAGTTGGTGTGATAAAGAAAAAGAGAACTAGACAGTAGATTGGGAATTATTTAAATCAGAGGTAGAGAGAATGGTCCTATATTTTATTATTCAAATTAGGAAACTTTTGAGAGTGAAAGAGAGAGCTAAACATAACTCACGTTTTATATATATTATATATATATACATATATATATATACACACACACACATATATATATATATATATATATAGAGAGAGAGAGAGAGAGAGAGAGACAGAGAGAGAGAGACAGAGAGAGAGACAGAGAGAGAGAGATTAGGAAGGTTCTAAGCATGACATAAAAGGTAACAAATGTAAACAAAACCAGAAGGGTTTAGAAAAGCTATAGACTTTAGGTGAGTTCTTTTGGAGGCTAAACCCAAAGATATCCCTGTGATTACATTACATTTCAAAACAGTTAAAAGAAGAATTTAAAAAAAAAGGATTAACCCACTGGAGAATTAAAGGATATAGGATAGATTATTGAGCACATTTTGCAGAACTCAGGTGTACATCCTGAAACAAATGTGATCTTGGTTCTCGCCTCACTTTCTGTAAATTGTCTAAAGCTAAAACGAAGCAATTTAATAGGCAAAGACTGGAATAAGGAACAGCCTCATGGAAGACTGCACTGAACGTTTTGAAACAAAAACAGATTAAGACCCAGAAAACACTAATGCTGAGCAAATAAAATAAATAGTGCTCCAATGTCATCAGAAGAAAAGGGCACCTATAAATATAATAAGCTTAAAGGACACTGTAATAACAGCCCACGCTAGCTAGCTATGTGACTAACATATATAATACTATATATGTGTGTGAATATATGTGTATATATATCTTTATTTTTCTCACAATATGGCATATTATATAATATAGTATAATGGTTATTATATATATTATATATAATATGATACATCTATACATACAACAAATATTTATTGTGGAGGAAACAATAAAAATACTCTGAGGGGAAACCCTGTACCTAAGTTCCAACTTTGCCTTTGAACTAATGAGGAGAAATACCTCTAAATATTGAAGAAGATATTTTAAATTTTAATTGTATTGTTAATGGGACTACAATATCATCTTTAAATAATTCCATTGCTGTACAAACTCTCTCTCTCTCAGACAGATGGACATTAAACAGCTTTGTAATGACTTGCCACTAATTCAGAAAGTTCACTCCCACATTACCCCCGATCAGTGGAAATGATAAAAGAATAAATGAACTTCTCAAACTAAAATTACCAAGCTCAGAGACACGTAAACTTCCATGGCATAAGGTAATGCCATTGGCTTTAATGACAAGCTCAACTTGTCTGGGATTCATAGACTCTCTCAAGGTTAAGTACTAAGTCAGACCATGAAACAGACAAGGTTGAATACTGCAAGGTAATATACTGCATATATTGACATTGGCTGTCATATTGGTATGTTAGTATTATGCAATATACCGTGTCTGATCATCAGCCTTTCTTCAACATCCTGACAAACAACATTTAAATGATGTAAATCTCAAAGATCTAGTCTTCTGGAAGATATACCAGATAAAGACAACTCTTAAACCACAGTTGAAAGGACAGAAAGTTCATCTTTGGGTCCATGATTTTCCATAAAATAGATATAAGTTATCCTTACATCACTGGAAGAGTATCTCAGTTAGACACTTTAAGCTGAAAATTTTTAGGAATCAGAAGCAGACGATCTTTGGCAAACAGAAAACTTACACAAAGACCTATAGAATAAGATAGACATGAATGGAACCACAGGTTCTGATAAGTATGTATGTTTATTTTTATAGCTATTTTCTTGCCTCTTTATTGGTTTAATACCCTGGAGACAGATATTTTTTGATCAGCTAAAGAACACAATCAAACAAAAAAATGGATTTGTGCTTAATTTCTTTTAGGCTCCACCTACCTCCTTTTAGTACAAGTCCATTTTAATAAGTGAGTTTTTCCCCTAGGCAATTGGATTTACCTCAAATGTGATTTTTATGAGAAAACACCACAAGAGGCCATATATCCAAAATCCTAAAATCCCTTATCATGTAACACCAAAAGAGAGGTTGATGGCTCTACTCAAATCATACCTGGGTACCTTTCAGACTTTGTTGACTTTATAACTGACTTTCACAGAAATAGAGATTAGAAAGTGTCCTTAGGAAAATGGTATATATGTGGAAGCTATCTCACTTTACAGACTTTACAAAGAAGTCTCCTGTTCTGAATGATCTACCTGTTAATCTCTGTACTATAAATCTTACCACTTGTGTATGAGTTCACTCTTCAACGGCACCCTATCTGTATAATATGATTCAGAAACTCCATAAAGGTATTTTTGGCTGAAATCAGATGATTGGGTGCCCACACCCCATTAAGTGGTATTAGATTTGTTCCACAAAAGCCTATTGTTCTACAGAAACCTACAAAGAGGTCAGTGACTTGTCTTCTCAGTATATTGATGTATGCATTCAGTTCAATGTTTGATTTTACCTAGAGCCCAGTTTGGCTCATCAACTTTTCCTCTTAGCAAAAAAGATCTTAAGATAATTTAATTGAAGAAAGAGAAAAATTGGTCTCAGTTTAAGACTCCAAACCATAGTTACTGGAAAGGTATGTGGTGTCAATTTCTTTTGTCTTCCAGACCACTTAATGCTTATATAAGGCCTGAAAACTGTGGGGAAAAAAATCCTAAGTGAAATATGCATGGAATATAGACAATGCCGGTAAGACCATAAATTTTCTCACCCTTAAAACTCACTACGTTGGGCATGCTGTGTTTCAAGAGAGGAGTCCTAAATATAACATTGTTCTTTAAAGGTAAAATGCATGTGATCTTAGGCAAAGAATGTTGTACCTAATTCTTAGAGATATTCTGGTATCTTTACTACTAACAAAAAGATCCAGAAAACAAACAAAGAAATCAGGGAAATAGATAATTTGGCTAATATCCCCAAATTGTTTTCCTCCACACTGTCCAAACTGGGAATTTGATCCATTGCCTTGGGTTAATTTGGGCACTTTAGTGTGCTAATAGAAAGTACACAACAAACTGTAGTCATAACACTTTTCTTAGAATTTGTCAATGTTATTGTCTTAGCTCAGGCTGCTATAACAAAATACCATAGACTGGATAGCTTAAACAACATTTATTTCTCCCAGTTCTGGAGACTGTGTAGTCCAAGATCAAGGTGCTTGCAGATTTATTAATCCCATCATGAGGGTCCCACTCTCAAAATTTTATCTAAATCTAACTATCACCCAAAATACAGATACCATCAAATTGTGGGTTAGGGCTTCAACATATGAGTTTGGGGAGGATACAAACATTCAGTCCATAATACTTACAGTGATCAAAATGTTGCAAAGAAGTTGTCCCATCAAATGACTGAAACAGAGAGAGAAAGAGAGAACAGAAATACTTGATAATAGATAGTAAAACAACCACTCTGCAAAACATGATACATGATAATAATGCCTCACACATCAGTACAGATTTAGATTAATCATGTCCCATATGGTAATTATATCCCCAGCTCAGTCTAGAGAAGGATTACAATTGTCACCAGCAAAGCCCATTAACAATTCCTGAGAAATCAAAATAGAATCGGGGTAATTAAAATAAAACCTAAACTTTTTTTTTCCTTTGTACTTCGTCTAGTTTCACTTGCTCTCAGGTTGCAGCGGGCAGAGGCTTTGTGCCCAGCTCTTCAGACTAGAGTTTCTAGTGTGAAATGTCTGCGCCCAAACGCTTCAGCACAGCAGACCACATGCAGAGGTGCTGCACCTGGCGCTTGGATCTGCAGACATGAGCAGCACGCCTGTGCCTGACCAGTGAGAACTCCACCTCCTCCCCTCCAGGCTGAGGCAATCTCTATAAAGCAGCTCTGCCCAGCATGTCAGGGAGAGCATGTGCTCTAGAGCCGGAGCTGTCACGTCTCTGTTCTTTGATCAAAGAAAAAACTTCCCTTTGTTTCTAAACTGAACTCAGTCTCATTCTTATTCTGTGGGCTCTAATGACACCACTGGGCACACTGGGTTGGAGGACCCTTGCCCGGGGACCTACTCAAAAGAGTTGGTAACAAAATGAAGGTCTGGAAATTGAGACAATTTGTATCAACATAGCCAAATTGGTGGGACCAAAAACTGAGACTACCTATATCAATATAACTTAATTTGCAGCAGTAAATTCTTATGTGGGAAGATGAGACTTCAAACCTATAAATAACTTTATGATTTACGTTAGGAAGTTATTGGAAATCAGTATACCTGACAAAGAGGGAACGGCGCCCTCTTTTTTTTTTTTTTTTAGTTAATTTTTATTGGAGTATAGTTGATACAATGTTGTGTTAGTTTCTGCTGTACAACAAAGTGAATCAGTTATGCATATACATATATCCACTCTTTTTTAGATTCTATTCTCATATAGGTCATTACAGAGTATTGAGTAGAGGTACCTGTGCCATACAGCAGGTTCTTATTCTTTAGCTATTTTATGTATAGTAGTGTGTATGTGTCAATCCCAATCTTCCAATCTATCAGCTCTCTTTTCAATCAAACAATTTATTCATCAAGACCCACCTTAAGACCTTCTCCTCCCTATTCTCCAGTCCTGAACTGTTTTATGTGAACTTTACCCAGTCCTAATCAATCCCCTACTTTAAAAGACCCACCTTAACTTCTTGAGCCTAAGCAAGAAAATTCTGAAGATAAATTGACCTAACTTGTATCTGTTGAGTTACTTACTATGAAAGTGGTATTCTTTCTTGCTGCAGTAAATTTAGTGAAGTAAACTTTTCTTGACCAACAGATTTTTCTGGGGGCAGAATACAATAGTACCTATTTCAGTGGTACTCAGATGGGACATTTAGCAGTGTACGGAGTCATTTTTGATTGTCACAACTTGGGAGGGGGTTCTATAGGCATTTATGGCGTCTAGTGGGTAGAGACCATGGATACTGTTAAACATCTTAATGAACCCTTTCTTCCCCAACCCAACAAATGAGCCCTTAATGAGCCCTTAGTGAGCCCTTTCTTCCCCAACCCAACAAAGATTTATCTGGTCCAAAATGTCAAAAGTGCTAAAGTTGAGAAACCCAGATCTGCTTCATTTGATTGCTGTAAAGATTAAATAAGACTTTTAATGTTTTGGCATAAACCCAACATTAAATATGTTAGTCATTATTGTTATTAGTCTTATTGGTATGTTTATCAGAGCATTTAAGAAGATTCTTGGGCTTCCCTGGTGGCGCAGTGGTTAAGAATCCACCTGTCAATGCAGGGGACATGGGTTCAAGCCCTGGTCCGGGAAGATCCCACATGCCTCGGAGCAACTAAGCCTGTGCGCCACAACTACTGAGCCTGTGCTCCAGAGCCTGTGAGGCACAACTCCTGAAGCCCGGGCACCTAGAGCCTGTGCTCTGCAACAAGAGAAGCCACAGCAATGAGAAGTCCGTGCACCTCAACAAAGACCCAACACAGCCAAAAATAAATAAATAAAATTAATAAATAAGATTCTTTACAGACATTTAACATCTATAAAAATGAAGAAGAAAAAATCTTTTAATTCAGCAGCATAACACTACATATGTTCTCATCACTAAAAAATACGGTGAGTCACAGTGGAAAGATATACCATTTCCATGACTGCAATGGCACAAATGCCCACTGTGTAGCACTTCCCAGTTTTAAATGAGAAATGTCAAAACACATACAGCTTTGTCTGTAAAAATTTTAAGAATCAAATAGTTTATTTGCCCACAATGTTTAAGCATTTTCAATATGATATATATTAAGTATCACTATATTGGAGAATTTTATTATTCAGCAGAGGCTCTCAAAACCCTTTTAGTTTTCTTATATATTTATCCCTAATTGTCAAAAACCAGTTAAGTACTTGTTCACTCTATAATTTAAGTGCATTTTACTTCCTTACCCATGTAGAAGAGAGCTCTTTTCTAGATTTAGTAGTATTTTTGGTTGGATTAGGTCCAATTTCTGATATGTTTTGGAGAGTCCATAGAAACCAGGATCCAAAAATAAATCTTAAATAATTGATCATAATATCCAAAGAGCAGTAACAATAGTGTAATAAGACCAATTGCCCACTGATCATACCTTCTATTTTCTTTCAGTATCAATCAATCCTGAGTTACCACCCTTCACAGTTCCACAGTGTTCTGGTGGAGCTGTCATTCACCATGGCTCCAAACCAGTCAATCAAATTCTCTCCTTCCCTAGAATTTGAATCTCAGACATCTTTGCAAAAAGACAGGAGGCCCTTCAAAATCTGTCTTTCCAACATCAATGGGAAAGAGACTAGTCATCAGTTCTTGACTTTCAATCTGGGTTATCCTCATCATTATATAGGTTATTCAGACTTAAAAAAAAAATACTTTGTGAGTCCTAGTGTCCTGATAATAAATTTATCTTCACTTAGACTGAGTCATATTCTGTTACCAGAGGCTTCTCAATGATACATTATTAGCATGTATGCCCCAACATATGCTCATTCCAAAAGGCTTCTATGTTCTGAATTAATTTCTGAAAAAGAAATAGAAAACAGCTCAAGCTGCATCAGGCTTAGTGAATTGTATCAGCAGCTGCAGACTAAAGGGTGCTCTTTAACATTCTAAGAGCATAGAAAAAGCTGCTACAGAAGGCTCTGGGTGTTCAACCACACCCAAAACCTGGAATGATACCAGTCACAATATCATCCTCAAATATGAAGAAGACAATGTATTTCACTATTAATGTCTTTCTCACATCCTATTCTTAAAGAAAGTCTATGAATAAAAACTCTTGGCAGAGCAAAACCTAATCTGATCTACTCCTCACCCTCTAAAGCTGTACCTTGCAATAAAATGAAGATTGAAAATTGAATCTCATCAGAGCACTCATACCACCAGAGCTATAAATAGCAATTCCAGAGGTGACTACAAGTAAATGGAGGAAGAGGAAAAAAATCAGTGACTAGCAATGGAGAGAAAAGGCCAGCTCTGGCAAGCTGGCTAAAATGGCTAAACTGCTTAAATGATGTATTTACATAAAAAAAGCAATGACAGAAAGGTTAAGAAGGCTTTAAGCTAGGTATTTAGATAAGATTACATATTATTTTTTAATCCTCTCTCAGTTGACAACCTTCTGTAACTATTTCTATGCAGAAACATGACCAGAATGAGTCAGTACAGTGAAAGCCAGTTGAAGGCATGAGTATAGATTAGTGCTATGACTTGACTTTATGCTTCTTATCTCTCCACAGCCTGGTGCTTTAAGTCTGGCCTAACTTTTTTCAAATTTTGGGCCTCAGGACCTTTACTAATTTACATAAGGATCTGCAGAAGAAACACTTCATAAAATTTCCATGTATAAATTGAAAGACTTCTATGAAATGCACTAGTTAAACTTGATGATAAATTTCTTTTACCAGCCATCTGGTTTAACTTTGTGAAATGCAATGCAGTCTCCATGACAAAAAGAAATGCAAAGTTCCAGAGGGGATTTTTTTTTTAACTTGGAAAATATAAAAAGTTGACATATTTTGCAGAGTTCCTTATAAAAGATCCCTTGGTATTTTTCACTAACAGATTTGCTTACGTTAAAGAAGATTGACTATATGAATGAGTAGCAAAATACTGGTAGATGTTAGAGCCAATCTGACTTTACTGAATGATTATTTCCTTAATCAGAGTTGGAAAGATTAAGTTCTTATTATCTTCCCATTTAAAAGCAATTAGTGATACATCATATGCAAAAAAAATTCAGAACAATGATGTCTACCTTGCAATGCTTCAAGAAAAAGTAAAACTCATTTTTTTGCTTTCAGCTTTTGAAAGGTAAGTTATTATTAAAATGTATATTCTCTTAAGTCTAACAGAAACAGAATAATAGTCAAAACTATTAAGTTCTGTTGCTGCTTTGCTTTTGAGGCCCTCTTTCTCATTGAATCTAAACAGTATGATATGCATAGTCAATATGAAATTATTTAAACTGTTGATTTGCAGATTCAATATCACCAGATAATATATTAGAAGGAAATAACATCCTAAGAAAACCAGAAAATTCATTTTGGTTGACTGGAGTTTTGAATTTCTTTCTTTCTCTGAGTTTATTTCTATTTTATTGTTTACCATAGTAAATAATAGGCAAACAAAAAAAAAAAAAAGAGAAAGCCATAGCTTTGACTAAATGGTTCCCCCTGAACAAGTTCATATACAAGTAGCTTACTTATGTAGTTGGAATGAAAGGGAATATTTCTTACAGTTGACAATGTATTTCTTCATGATTTTTCACATAGTTCTAGTTAATCTAGTAAATAATAAAATAATTACATTGGAAGTTACATTATTTTGTTTTCTTTTGTTGTTTTCTTGATAGCATGAACTCCTTCCAGTAGAACGCTATAGTTTTCAATACACTAAGATAATGTTTTACATTGTTCAGTCATAAAATATTTAGACAGCACAGAATTGTCTGGCTTCCATTAGCCAATATGTTTTTAATCAGATTCAAATTAATCCAACTAGTTTATCTCACCATAATCATTGACAAAACTTCTTCCTCAACCAAACTTTAGTTAGGCACCTCTGATCCCTCTTCTCATCCAGGCTTCTACCTTGGACAGCCTTCAGCAAAGAATACTGCTTAGTTGGTTTAGCAAGAATCCCTCAACCCTTAATATCTGGTCAAGTTTCTCATCCTCTATCCTTGATATTTGGTCATTTTGGCCTGACTTCAGCAAGAATCCTGTTGTCAGTTTAGCAAAAATCCCTTGAAGTCTTCTCTTAGTTATTTTCCATTCACTGACCCCCTTACTCTGCTCCTTGGCTATAAATCTCTAGTTATCTTTGCTATATTTGGAGTTGAGCACAATCCCTCTTCCTTATTGCCATAGAATTGACCCGTATTGCAATAGTCTTGAATAAAGTCTTTCTTACTATTTTAACAAGTGTCAGAGTAATTTTTTCTTTAACATCATGGATGCCTGAATTCTGTTATAATGAATAATTGGGTTATATAATGTAGTCAGGTGGGAAAAAGGAGATATTGGTTTCCACAGTTGTAAATGATAGAATTTGTAGAAGAATTGTAGAATCTCTCTTCTCTCCTGTCTTTTCTGGCTTAGAATGGCAATTTAGGACTACTTCACCAAAAATTTAGAGGAAACAAATACATTATTAAACTGATCCAGCATAGGATTATCAAGTAAGCTCAAAGGGATAGTAAAGAACAGGGGAAAAAATGAAAGTCAAAATAGAGACCAATAACCTGGAAAGAAACCAACAGTCACCTAATATATGTACTCTGAATCAAAGGTCCAAACAGAGTCAGTATATATGCTTCTTCAAAGTGGAAAGTAGGAAAGTCATCTAACAGTTCCATGTCTTATACCTCAAAACCTTCCTTCTGTTTTTCTTTTTCTCATCTATCTTTTAGGCATACTTATATGTATTTAAAGGGGAGCAGAATTTGCCACCCCAAAATATGCCTCTTTGGCATAAGTATTATTTTAGGTTGATAATTTTTAAGAAACAGAAGACACAGGGACAACTCTGAAAATGGAGTAGAAGTTACCCTTTTGTAAGAGGCATTTACTTTTATAAGGGAAATCTCCATTTGTAAGAGTTTCTCTCTCACTCTGTCCCAGGAAGAAAAGGATGACTAAATCTCTAGAATCTCTTATTATATGGAGAAGGCAAAGATTCAGATCTGCATAACCTCACTTTTATTTACTGAGCATTTCCTAGCAGTCTCCCATAACTGGTTCCTCCACACTCCAAACTCTTTTACTTTTAGCTGACGATGGTATTTAATATGGTGGCTTGGGAGATTTTGGGTTGTTACTCAGTTTTTCCTGGGTATCTCCTATACAGAAAGTGTACATGTTTTTAAACTTCTGTTTGTTTTTTTCTTGTAATCTGTCTTCTATTACCAAGGAGTCTTGTCCAAGAACCTAGAAGGGTAGAGGGAAGTTATTTTTCCTCCCCCACATATTCCTTGTTCTCTCCCCAACCCCAGTAAATCTTCTAATCATCTGTTCTCCTCTCCTTCACAAACAAGATTTATGAAATCTTTTATTTCTTCACCATCTATTTGCTCCTGATTCAAAACTATTGATACCTGTATTCTGCTACCCCTAGTACATTGAAATCATTCTTACCAAGTTCATTAATTCTTCCATACTTCTAAATGTATTGAATATCTTTGGGTTCTTATGTTACTAGATCTTACATCATTTCATAACGTTGACAGCTCTTAGTTTAGAAATGTTCCCTGGCATCTATGAACACTGGTTCTTGTTCTACACTGACCATGTCTTTTTAATCTCCTTTGCCATTAAAAAGGAGACTGTCTCTTAAACACCCCATGAGTTTTCCCCCAAGGAAACGCACCAGCCCTCTTCTCTTCTCATTTTGTACACTTTCTACAAGTATCCTCCATCACCCTGTATGACTTGAGCTATCATCATTAAACTGATCATGCTCATATCTTTTTCTATATAGTTCTTATATCATATTTGAGATTCAAAGCCATATATCCAGCTACCTGCTTAATATAGTCACATTCAAACTCAACATATCCCAATGGAAACAATTTTCTGAAGGAACTAGTTACCATAGTTACTCAGTGAGACAACAGTAGCTATAGTAGCCATGCTCTTCAATAGAGGAAAGCAGCCACTGCTTACTTGAGGAAAGAGAAGGAGCTGGAGGAGTAAACACAGATTCAGGGAAATAAATACCTAAACTTCACTCTCTTGCCACCCTCTGATTTTCTACTGGTGCTTGGGATGCATAGGACAAGGTAGTTTTTTTCCATGAAGTCCCTAAAGTTGAGCCTTCCCAGGCACAAAGCAGGGTGGAACAAGGCGAAGTGTGGATCTAGAGAGACAGAGAGTAGCGGAGTCCAACAATTTTTCTGTCAGTACCTAATCTTGTCATTTGTCTGAATGAAAATACCAACCTCCACAGTGAAAAAAAAAGCATGACCCAGCTATCTACTGTCCCACTAGCCTTCTACTCTGAGGTAGAATTGGAGCACAATGTCTGGCATCACCGGCTTTCTTTTGCTGGCACTTTGAACAGTAAGCCATGATGACATTTTGTCTTTCTTAGGATTAGCAGTAGTTCAGAATCAGTACCTAATATCCTTCAGAAAGTCTCAGCATTTCCACTTCTCCACTGCATAGCCAGTCTTGTAAATGGTAATGACTTGAGAAAAAGTCACAGTATATCCTTTTGGGTGTGTCTCAGTGTCCTTACTCAAAGTACGTTGACCTCCCCACCATTTCCATGTCTGTGAAAAAACATTTATGTGCACAAAACTCAGCAAAAATCTTTGAATCTTCACTATGGTGATTCAAGTTAGGTATCTTCTAGCAAATAAATGTACAAGTACTCCCTTCAAGAGGTGAAATCTAATTCTCCTTCCCTTAGGTGTGGGCTGCATTTAGTGACTTAACTTTGAGTGAAAAGAATGTGGCAGAAATTATATTGTATGACTTCTGTAACTATATGAAAAAAGCGATCTGGGTTTCCTCCTTGCTCACATTCTTCCTGGGGGGAGCTCAGTTGCCATGTCATGAAAGAAACACAAGCAGTCCTATGAAGAGATTTGTGTAGCAAGAAATTTAGACCTTCTGCCAATAGCCATGTAAGTGGATTCTCCAGCCTCAGTCAAGCCTTCAGATGAATGAAGCTCTGGCTAACATATTTATTGTAACCTCATGAGAAACCCGGTAACCAGAACCACCAAGCTAAGTTTCTCCCAAATTCCTGATTCTCAGACATTGTGAGTTAATAAATGCATGTTGTTTTAAGCTGCTAAATGTTGGGGTAATTTGTTATGCAGCAAAAAGTAATTAACATAGCACTTATGTATGTCAAGTATCATCCATTCTATTTTGAGATCTATTTGGGATCAATGTACCATTGCCCAAAATTCCAACAGGTCAGAAGTGTATTTATTATTCTGTTCCTGTAGCTTACTTTTATCATTGTGCCTCCATTTAATTCTATCCCTATGGGGCTCATGATTTCCATCAAGGTTAGGTCATCTACCACAGTTAACTCTGGCTTCCCATGACAGCCTCCACAACTCATCAAAGCCCCTTCATGATTGTGATTCTTTATGTCTTGGCAAAGAGCATATCCTCTGGGCCTTAGTGAAGGGGATGCTGAGGGAAAAGTTGAGCAATTAGTTTATAACCTATTCCAAAATTATCATCTTCCCAAGCATTCATACTCCGTTTTCAGCATGCCAATAAAAGTCTAGCATTTCACGCTCATTAACTATAAAGCCATCAATGAGTCCAAACATTAATTAACCAATTTAATGAATTATTAATACCAGTCCCAAATGCTCAAGCTACCATGTTAAATCCTGAATCCCAGGTGAGTGCACCCATGAATTTGACTCTAACTAATCTGATATTTAATTTCCCTCATTTAATGACCATTGAATCCACCCACTGTATTAGTCTTCTATGGCTGCTATGACAAAGTACCAAAAATTGAGTGGCTTAAAATAACAGAATTCAATTTCTCATAGATCTGGAGCCTAAAAGCCCAAAATCAAGGTGTTGGCTGAGCTGTAATCTCTGATGGTTCTAGGGCATAGTCCTTCCTTGTGTTTTCTAGCTTCTGGTGTTTGCCTGCAATTTTTGGTGTTCCTTGGCTTTTAGCTGCACCATATCAGCAACATAGCCATCCTTCCCTGTGTGTCATCACGTCATCTTTTCTCTATACATGTCTGCTTCTATGTCCAAATTTCCCCTTTTTATAAGGATACCAGTCAGATTAAGACCTACCCTAATGACCTTAATTTAAATTGATTACTCTGTAAAGACTATTTCCAAATAAGATCACATTCTGAGGTACTGCAGGTAGGACTTCAATATATCTTTTTGGGAGGACACAATTCAACCCATAACACTCCCCAGCCTCCTACCAATACTAATTGGTAAAGCCCCACACTTCTCTCAGTATATAGGCTATATTTTCCCATACAATTCTGGTACTTTGCCTTTGTCTATGCTGGGATTTCACTCTCATGGACCTGGAGAAGATGGAGATGGGTTACAAGGAAAATTGGCATCCCTTTGTGAGACAACAACGGGTAGCCGAAATCTTTAATGAGGCAAAAGGGTGTGTTACTGCTTCAATTAGCAAGGTTCAGGGATTTGAGATTTCAAAATTCTCAACCTTTTCTGTGACTGTGCATTCTCTCCCATCTACCATGTACAATTTACTCTTCCATCAGTAGTGTGAGAGAGTTCCCGGTGCTCCATTTACTCACTAAAACTGTACACTGTTCTCATTAAATGTGAACCATTTTGGTGGGTTGATAGTGGTTTCACACTATAATTTTAATTTCCAGTTCCTTTATAGCTAAGGAAGTTTAGTGCCTTTTTAAAAAAATATTTATTGACCACTTGAATGCCTTTTTTAATGCCTGTTTAGAGTTCTTGTCAATATTTTCTTTTGTAATTTTTGACTTTCCCTTATTAATTATAGAAGTTCTTAATAAGTGTTTCAAATGTAATTTCCCACACTATAGCTTAAATTTTCAATTTTTAAATGATGTCTTCTGAGACACAGAAGTTCTTATTTCAATTATAGTCTGATTTATAACATTTTTGTGGTTAGTTTTTTTTTATAAAGTGCTATGTAAGTTTTTATCTATACTAAGGTCATTAAGTGTACAATATTATATTCTAGGAAATTTATATTTTAACATATGGAAGGAGTTTGGGGGTGGTGTGATGTAAGATCAAGTTTTAAATTTTTCCAGATGCAATTGCCCTGCACTAGCACAATTTTCATAAATCAAGGGTCCAGATATACATAGGGTAAATTTTCAAACTCACTCTTCTGTTCCATTCTATTAGGCTGCCTTTGCATAAATATCATATTGTCTAATTGCCAGACTTTTATACATAGTGTTAGTCAAGAATAAAAATTGTTCCAGTTTGTTTTTCTTTTTCAACAAAGCCTGCAGTTTTCTGGAAATTTTTATTTTGGAGAATGCTTACCAATATCAAAATTTTTATTGAAATGTTAACTGGGATGGCATTGGATATATAGATCATTTTGACTAGAATTGGCATCTTTAATTGTAATGATCAAGTCATACAAATCATGAGCATAGCCTGCCAATCATTTAGGTCTAAAATAATATCTTTCAATTCCTTTTTTAAGTTTTCTGTTTAGAGATTTTATATGAAATTTCTTAAGCTTATTCTCAGTTGTTTGTTGTTTTCTGTAGCTATTATAAAGAGCTTCCTTTTGTAAAAATTTTATTTCTCATATATATGTTCATGTTATAGGGACTTACAGTTGACTTTTACCCAAACATATCTAGTAAATTTGCTGAACGCATTTTTTATGGTCCCTGTTTCTGTCAGACTTTTAGAAAGTATAAAAAGGTAAAAGGGAATGGGAATTTTAAGATTTAAAAGAATGGAAAATCCAAATTAGCCAAATATATACATTTTAATGTCTGTTTTTGGCAGTGTCAGTTACCAGATATTAAATTAACTTCTTAACTGGTTTGACTACAATCTTTCCTAATTAAAGTAAAAATATTTTAATTCATATCATTATTCTCCAAAAATATTTTTATTATTATTATTTTTAATACATTTATTTATTTTATTTATTTATTTTTGGCTGCATTGGGTCTTTGTTGCTACACGTGGGCTTTCTCTAGTTGCAGAGAGCAGGGGCTACTCTTCGTTGTGGTGTGTGGGCTTCTCACTGCGGTGGCTTCTTGTCACAGAGCATGGACTCTAGGCACATGGGCTTCAGTAGTTGTGGCTCACGGGCTCTAGAGAGCAGGTTCAGTAGTTGTGGCACACGGGCTTAGTTGCTCCACAGCATGTGAGATCTTCCTGGATCAGGGCTCGAACCTGTGTCCCCTGCATTGGCAGGCAGATTCTTAACCACTGCATTACCAGGGAAGACCCTCCAAAAGTATTTTAAATGAAGCATCTGAAACATTGTGAGAACATGTTTCTCACAATGCTAATCTTTTCTCTCTAAAAATATTTAAAACTTAGAGGTCCACCTAACCACATCTGAAAAAAGATATTCTAAAATGTTATCTCATTTCTGATGGACCATTGTATTTTAAATAGTTTCCATTTTTATAATTTTATTTACTTTCCAAAGTTTCTAAAATAAATATATATTGCCTTATAATCAGAAAAATGACAATTTTTAAAAGTAAATCATTTTAGACATTTAAAACACTGTACAGTGGGTAATAATGGAGTAACACATATTACTGCTTTAAGCATATGAAATGAGTAACCCACTATATTTGGCTTGATTGCATCTAATTGTTTAGGATGAACTCACTTATTAATTCTAATATGTCTGAATAGTCTTTAGATCTATGTACATAACCATAAAATAATGATACTTTTATTTCTTCTTTCTAATGCTTATAACCTGTAGTTTCTGTTTGTTGCTTTAATGAATTTCCAAGGGTCTCCAGTGTAATGTTGACTGTAAAGGGTGATAGCAGGTACCCTTGTCTTGATTCTGACCTCTAAAGGAACACTTTAAAATTTCATTACTGTGATATGTACTCTATGATTTTTGTAGACACCTGTTATTATATGATGTATGAAGGTCTCATCTATTCCTAATTTGCAGAGATTTTATCATAAATAAATTTGAAATTGCACCAAACACTTTTTCTTTATCTATTGAGATAAACATAGGATTTTTCTTTATTCTGTTGGTGTAGTAAAATATATTGATTTTTAATCCATGATATATATTTTAATGCATTGCTGGACTAAGAACATTGTTAGTAGAATCCATTTTTACTTATTTATCTTCTTGTTGTTTCAGTTGCTGAGAGACGTCAATTAAAACTCTCCCTCAGTGATTGTGGATTTGTCCTTTTGTCTTTGTACTTGTGTTAATTTCTATTTTATAAATTTTGAACCTATGTTACCTGAACACAGATTTAGAATTTTATATTTCCTGGTAATTTGATTATTTTTTTTTTATTATTATGTTGTGTCCTCTTTGTTTCTTAAACTGTACTTTGCTTGACATAAATATGGTTACTCTGGCTCTCTTTTGTTAATTGTTTACATGGTACACTGTTCTCTCATCATTTGCTTTCAAATTTTCTATAAACTTGTATGTTAGATGTGTCTTGTGTAAGTAGCATATTTTGGAATTTTAAAAATACAGTCTGATAAAGCTTGTCCTTTATTGGTCTTTAACCAATATGCAACATGATAACAGATGTATTTGGGTTTAAATCTAACATCTTATTAGTTGCTTTCTTTTTGTACCCCCCATTTTAAATTTCTCTTTTTTCTTACCACATTTTGTATTATTTTTTCTTTTCCCATTTTTTCCCTAATGTTAGCTTGGTATACACTTTTTATAATTTATTTTAGTAATTTCCTTTGCAGTTACAAACTGCATCCTTGACTTATCAAAATCTAATATTACTTAGTACTTTACTCTCTTCCCAGATAATGCAAGGAACATTAAAACAATGTAACTCAATTCACCTCCTTTTGAATTATTTGACATTATTTCCACATATTTCAATTTTATGAATGATTAAAACTCAAGATATTTTATTATTATTTATTCAATATTCATTCAGATTTACCTGTTTTATTTCATACATTCTGAACTTCTGAACTTTCATCTGTGCTTATCTTCCTTCTGCCTGAGGAACATCATTGAATTTTTTTTTTTTTTTTTCCCTGCGGTACGCGGGCCTCTCACTGTTGTGGCCTCTCCCGTTGCAGAGCACAGGCTCTGGACGCGCAGGCTCAGCAGCCGTGGCTCACGGGCCCAGCCGCTCTGTGGCATGTGGGATCTTCCCGGACCGGGGCACGAACCCCTGTCCCCTACATCGGCAGGCAGACTCTCAACCACTGTGCCACAAGGGAAGCCCCATTGAATATTTTTGTATTATATGTTTGACAGTGATGGTGATACATTTTCTCAGTTTTAACTTGTCTGAAATTATCTTTATTTCAATTATAATTCCCAAAGGATATTTTCACATAGTATAGAATTCTGGGTTGAGCAGTTTTTGGAAGATACTTTGATTTTTTTCTCACTCTTTGGCTGCTTTTAATAGTTTCTTTTTGTCTTCTTTTTTTCCCTCAATAGTTTTAGTGTGTATGGCAAGCAGAATCCTAAGATTACCCCCATGATTCCTGGCCCCTGATGAACACACACCTTCTCCCAATTATTCAATTAAGTACTAAACTAGGTACTCCTGTGAGGGACTTTGCAAATGTAATTTAAGATCTCATTAGTTGATCTCTAGGTAGGGAGCTCATCCAGGTGAGCCTAATATAATCACATGAACCCTTTCAAAGCAGAGCGTGGTCTCCAAAGAGTAACAGAACAGAAAGTCAGGGGCTTGGAGCAGTAAAAGGGTTTGATGCACCAGTTGCTTGCTTGCAAATGGAGGGGGACCATGTTGCAAGAAATGCAGGTGGCCTCTTGAGAGCCTCCCCAACTTCCAGTGGCCAGGAAACAAAAATCTCAGTCCTACAAACACAAGAAAACCAAAACAAGAATGAGATTTCAGTCTTTGATGCCCTGAGAACCCAGCTAAGCAGTGCTGGACTTCCGATCTACAGAAATGTGAGTCAGCAAATGGATGCTATTTTACACTAAGTTTGTAGTCATTTGTTATGCCACAATAGAAAGTTAATACAGTGTTATGTTCCTAGGTTAGGTTTTCTTCATAATTTTATTGCTTGGAGCTTGTAGAGGTTCAGGATCTGATATACAATGTCTTTTAACAGTTTAGGAAAATGATAAGACATTATCTTTTTCAAATATTATTTCATCTGCCCTCTTCCTCCTTTTTTCTCTTTATGGTACTCTGAATAACATATATTAGACCTTTCCCTTGTATCCTCTATGACTCCTATTTTTTTCCTTCTAGTTTTTATATCTTTTCCTCCATTCTGCTTCATTAAATCTATTTTCTTCAGAATTATTTCCTCTCCATTTATCCAATATTTTGTTTAATCAACTGTTTTGATTCTTCATTTGGTTATTGAATTTGTCAAGTCTCAGATTTCTATTTATTTTTTACATATTCCAGTTTTCTGCTTAAATTCTGTTCTTGTCCTTTATTGCATTCAATATCTTAAATTATCAGGCTCACAATCTTAAATGTATGTGAGTATCCAGTATCTCTTCACTTTATAGGACTATTTCATAACAATTGTTAATTGTTTTCTATTTAATGTCTACTGTTTTCTGTTGTTTCTTTTGGTTTTGTTGTTGTTGTTGTCCCTTCTCTCTTTTCTCTTTGTGGGCCTGATAATTTTAACATCTGTGTCCAACATTTATTGGAAAATATTTGTAGAAGTAACTTTGAGAACTAGGATAGTATTATCTTCTTCCATGAGTATTTTGGTGTGCTTCCTCCAGGTGCCTCTTGGCACCTAAAATCTAGGATCACCTATATCTAATTTTATAGATTTACATTTTCCAATACGAGTTACAGGCCATGGAAAACCTATTCTGGTTGACCATTATTCCTAGGTTGCAACTCTTTAGGTTCTAACCTAAAACAAGAAAGGTATACCAGGGATTTTTGCCATCCTTGATAGGTCCTGGATATCAATTTCTGATACTTTACCTTTACAAAAATCCTCAAAAGATTCTCTCAGCCTCTTCCCCTCTCAATTACCCCTTCTAGCAACATGCAGAAACCCCCAAATCTGAGTTAAATTTTCTGATTCTCCCCCTTTCACCCAGTTCTGGTGTAATTCTTTACTAACTGGTTCTTCTACAGCATCAAACAGATGATTTTAATAATTGTATTAATCAGGGTTCTTGAGAGAAACAAACCAATAGAATATATACATTCTTGAGGGTGGCAGGGGGTGGATATTGATTGATTAGTGTAAGGAATTGGCTCATGTACTGTGGAGACTGACAAACTGACAAGTCTCAAGATCTTCAGAGTGAGTTGGCTGGCTGGAGATCCAGGAGTGCTGTTGGTGTGGTTGCAGTCTGAAGGCTGGCAGCCTCCAGACGTAGGAAGATCTGCTGTAACGGTTCATGTCTGAAGGCAGAAAGAAGGCCAAAGTCTTAGTTTGAAGGTAGTCAGACAGGAGGAATTTAGTCAGACAGGAGGAGTTTTCTCTTACCCAGGTGAGGCTCAGCCTTTTTTTCTATTCAGGACTTCAGCTGATTGGGTGAGGTTCACCACAATAGAGAGAACAAACTGCTCTACTCCGTCTATTGATTCAAATGTCAGTCTCATCCAGAAACACCCTCACAGGAATACCCAGAATAATGTTTGATCAAATACCTGGACATGCTATGGCCCAATCAAATTGTTATATAAAATTAATCATCACAAGAATTTTCCCAGCTTTTCTTCCTATATCTGAATATGAAAGTGCACTTGATTTAAATTTAAGCTAATGTTCTGATGCTTATGCAGTGAAATCCAATTTCTTTAACATAAAATGTTAGAATCAAAATCTGACCCTAGTACTTACTGTATAGCACAGGTAACTATAGTGAATATCATGTAATAACCTAAAATGGAAAAGAATCTGAAAAAGAACATATATATACATATATATATATGTAAAACTAAATCATTTTGCTGTACAGCTGAAACTAACACAACATTGTAAATCAACTATACTTCAATTTAAAAAAAGTAACTTAAGAAAAAAAATTTGACCCTAGTGAATTTTGCAGACTTTATATTATTAATCACTAACTTACACCATAGCCATCATGAATGCTTGGCTTTTCTGCACATTCCAGACAGTTTTACAACTTCTTGTCCTTGTTAAATACTCTCTTCCCAGAATACCTTTTTCCCCTCTCTTAACCTGACAAAATGCTACTTACCCTGCAAATTCTCTCCCAATTGTTGCCCCCTTTTTGGAATGTTCCTTAACACACTTAAAGCCAGAGAATTAACTGTTATTAACCCAGAGAATTAATCATTTTCCTCCTTTCATGTTGCATATTTAATATCTATGTGTGTGTATAAAATGATATCACACATAAATATGTTTTGAAATATAAAAATAATAAAATGAACACTTGATACTTCAGCACTCAACTTATAGACTAGACCATTTTCAATCTGTTGAAACTAACAATTGCTCCTCTCCTTTTTCAAATCACTTTGGCCCCCAAGAGATAATCACCGTGAATTTTTGTTCATCTTTTTCTTGTTTATTTTCAGTTTTTCTAAGTCTCTAGATTTATCCCACATATTTATTTTAAACTATTTCATTTAATACTGATTCTAATGTGTTTGCATACTGTTGCATGTAGCTGTAGTTGATTTATTTTCTCTGCCATTTAGTTTTTCATGGTGGTCTTAGAATACAATTAATTTAACCTTTTGTCAATGAAGAAATTGCTCATACCCTCTGGGTTTTTAATATTACAAACACAGGTGCCACAATAATTCTTATGCATGTCTCTAGGTATAGGATATTCTGTGCACAGGATATTGTCATAGGCAGGATTTTCTTTAGAGTATATGGCAAGAAATAAATTTGCTGAGTCTTAGTGTGTGTCCATGTTTAACTTTAGGTAATGGCTAATTGTCTTAGAATGTTATTGACCTAATTCAACTTACACATCAAATAAGTTCTCATTACTTTATATCATTACCACCACTTGGTATTTTCAGACTTCTAAATTTTTGTGAATTTGGACCATGGAATAGGAACCTCTCACATTCTTTTACATTTATCTGATTACTAACAAGACTAAATATCTTTTCATATGTTCACTAAGCAGTTATTTCCTTTTCTATGAAATACCTCTTCGTGTCTTTGCTGATTTTTCTACAGGTTTGTTTAAATTTTATTTTCTGTTGATTTATGAGTTATTTATATATCCTGGTATCAAACATTTATCAATTTTATGCATTGCAGATATTTTCTTGTTTTGTGGCTTATGTTTTCAGTGTCTTTGTTGTGCTCTATGGAGAATAGCAGTTTAAATTTTTAATGTGTTCTACTTTAACCATCTTTTCTTTCTATTGTTAGCATCTGTTGTAATTAATAAATTCTTACCCACCCTGAGGTCATGAAGTTATTCTTTATCATTTTCTTCTATTTGTTTTAATTTCCATCTATCCTTAAATGCATAATAAATCTAGATTTTTGTGCATTTTCATTTTTAATTAAGAAACACATTTTTTTTCTGTATAGTTTGGCTATTTTCTCAGCACCATTTAATGAACAGACCTTTCTTTCCTCAGTCATCTTGTTACTGAACTGAACTTCAGTTCCCTTGCCTGTGGGCAGTAAAGCCAATCTACTGACACAGAGTTGTGGTGAAGGAAAGTGCAGTATTTATTGTAGGTGCCAAACAAGAAATCCAGGCAGCTCATGCTCAAAATAACCCAAATTCCTTGATGAGTTTCAGGGAAGAGATTTTAAGGGCAAAGGGAGAGAGAGGAATTGCAGGATATGTGATCAGCTCCTGCATAATTCTCTGATTGGTTGATGGTGAGGTAACAGGGTGGTGTCACAGTGGTTGACATTATCAATCCTCAGACAATCCTGGGGCTATCTGCTCATGGTCATCATGTAGTTAACTTCTTCTATTTGGTGGGAACTTTAGATTCTGTAAAACAACTCAGAAATGTGCATCAGATACTGTTATCTATGTACTTCAGGAAGGAACTAAAGATTCTGTGACTGCTAAATGGATGACTTACAGTTTAAATTGTTACCAGTTCTCCTGGCCCAACTGCTATTTTTGTTGCTGCTTTTGTTCACATCCTTTCAATCATTAATTCTTGAGCTAGACTTTCATAACTCAGGATAGGCTGGGACACTAAAGATTTTCTACAAACATGAGACAGGCAGAGGACATGGGGGTCTGTTCCAGGAAAGTCCCACAGGGTCCTGCTTGGTTACAATCTGTTGTATACCAAGTTTCTATATCTGCATAGATATCTCTGGGGTCTCTATTTCATCCTATTTATGCTAAAATTTAGTGGTTTTTATTTTAGGTTTTATTAGGTCTGAATATATGGTGACAAAATATGGCAGATCTCCTATCTTACTCTTCTTCAGGAGTATCTTGGTTCTGCTTAGGCTTTTACTTTTCCATTAATATTCAAAATCAGCTAATAGTTCTTTTAAAATTTTGTGCAATATTGATTTGAAATTTGGCAGATGCCATATGTTTGCCAAATAGTCCATATACCTCCATTTTGAGGGGTTTTGTCTACAGAATGGACTATGAGAGTGAGTACTGCTTGATACTACTGAAATTAAGCATTTGGGGATAGGTGTGATTTCTCCATATACCCTCTTCCCCTGATTTGGTGACAAGATCAGGTGTGAGAGACAGAAGAGAATCTGAATCCTTAAGGATGGGATGAGAAGAATGGTTTTACTGTCTTGGGAGACAATTCTTCATTGGTTTCTTGTACTTCTGCACGTTTACCAGCAAAGGCAGTGACTGTCTGTCTGGACTATCTTTTCAAGAGTGTTTGTATAACAAACAACACTGGAGGATAGAAATAGTCTCACACTGTTGCAAAGGGCAAACATGCTACTCTCTAGTATAAAACATTCAGGTTCTCAGGCTCAGAGTTCCTCTCCTGTAATGCAGTCCCTTGACTGTGAGAGTAACCTGACCGTCTTTGAGTTGTCCTGTAGAGACTAGATAATAGGAACAAAGCAAACATGATCCACACGCTGCTTGCTGCTATGGGTAATAAAGTCAGTTACCTCTGATGCATCAGGCTGATTTATAGCTTGTAAGTAGGGTAAAATATCAGATCCTTCACAGCTTTTGACATACTGAATCCAATATTATATTATTGAGAAGTAAAAATTTTTTGTGTTAACCCCCTGGGATTTTGATGTTTTTATGTTACCTTAGAAAGCTTAGTCCAATCTGATACAGAATAGCCCTGAACCCTGTTTTTCTCCTCCCTATTGCTGTGGAATTTAATTGTTTTTCTTATTTTTCCTGTACTGGTTGGGTTCTCAGTGTGGTACTAAAAAAAAAAAAAAAAAAAAGTGAGACAGTGGGCACCTTGTTCTTTTTCCTGAGTCTAAAGGGAATGCTTCTAAAATTCTCCCATTAAAAACAATACATGCTGTAGGTTTTGGTAGATATTTCTTAGCAAATAAAAGGAATTTTCTTCTTTTTTTACTCAATTAGTGAGTTTTAATCATGAAAGAGCATTGAAATTTATCAGATTCTTTTTTAAGTTCCCACTGAGATGATTATATGTTTTCCCCTTTAATCCATTACATATTTTCTAATGTTAACTGACCTTTGAATTCCTAGGACAAAACCAACGAGGTCATGATGTGCTATCATTATTGTACATCAATGGATTTGTTTTGCTAATACTCTGTTTGGATTGTTTCATAAATATTCATGAGCAAAATTTGCTTGCATATAATTGTTTATTTGTCAATCTCTTGCAGAATAATTATGGCTTCTGAAGCAAGGACCATATCTTATTCATGTTTATATCTTTAATACTTAGTAAAATGCCTGGCACAATGCTTTGCTAATAAATGTTTTGAATAAATGCACAATTGAGTAATCATACTCTAAGAAAGAAATGAACTTATGTGTAAGTTTTAAGTATTCTTAACTTTAAATGAGATAACACATATTCATCAAATTTCTATATTGGCTTATCCTCAAGCCATAGATATGAAAGAGAGTTTTGACAACTCACCATCAGCAGACACTACAATTTTACTCCCAAATGGTCATTCTGATATTTGCATTTTGTCAATTTCCATTCCCACTAACATAGAACAACTCACTATCACCTTCTGTCTGAGCTACTGTAAATGTCTGCTGATTGGCTTCCTTAACTACAGTCCCCCACCCCACCTCTCTATTTATCAAACAGAAAACAAAGTGATCTTTTTAAAAAATTAATAAAATTGTTATCCATCTCATGCTCTAAACCTTTCAATTGCTTTTCACTACGCCTGGGATAACGTCTTAAATTCTTACAATAGCCTATATGCCACTACACACCTGCATCTCATCTTGCCCACCTCTTCTCACACCTCTATTTCCTAGTTCACTACCAGAGAACCACAGTGACCCTCATTCTGTTAAAATGCAGCAGTTATCCCTTGGTTCTTGGTTTGGAAGATCGATGATTCAAATATTGAATCATTTATAGATGATAGATTAGAGAACTTCCTGGAATGCCTGTCTAAATTATCACTCTCCCTGTTTTTTTACCTTTGTAACTCTATTACACTATTTAATTATTTGCATCTGTATATCTAATTGTTCAATGATTTTCTGGACTTACATGGTTGGTACCATAAATGTATGGAGTATGTCTATTTTGTCTACCATATATATGGCCAGTCCATAATTGAATGCCTTGAACTTAGATATTGCTCAATAAATTTTTGAATGAACAAAAAAGGAAGAATATGTGAGTTATAAAACTATTCATAAGTTTTACTCTAGTCTCTCCACTTTGGAGATAGTTCACCAAATAATCAACTAAAAAATGTGTGTTGCTACTTATAAAGATGCAATCTGTAAATATCAATTTATCAACACTCAAAAACTAAATGGAGAAACATGTAGGTGATTGGTGACATCTGAAATAGCTACTAAATATTGTGGCCATGTGAAATATGTCAATAAATGCTATGTGTTCATACAATACAAATGTAACAGATGTCTCTCTTACGGTCTAAGCTTTATTTGCAGTTCATTCCAGGCATATTTGGGAATAACTTGTGCAGGCCCCACAGAAGCCTATTTACAGAAATTCTTTAGGATTCCTGGAAAGACAACACAGTATAAAAAAAAATACTACAAATGATCTTGTATCATTTGTAGCCTAATATCAGAATTTTAGGCTTAAGGAGGACGAGATGATTTTGAGGGAACATCGTGCTTGTTTTTCAGTTTTGTCTCCTAGTCCCAGGTACTTGAGCTGTTGATATATCAACCCTACATTGCTATGTTTGAAATTTAAAGAGTCTTTTTATCAAAAATCCAGTATTTCTATTTAAACACTGATTTGATTATCTTCTTGTAGAATGTGTTAACAAATGGACTATCAGCCCAGGAGAGGTAAGACTGGATGGGCAAGGATATGAGACAGAGAAGGCAAAGGAACTAGACGGACAGGGCAGCAGAGTGAGCACAAAATGTCCAGCAGGAAAACCTACTCTGTCATCTCCCATGGTCCAAGGCTTATTTGCAGATCAGTTCCCCAGAGACTAAACAGATGCACAGTTTTGGCAGAGGTAACCTGGCCTCCCTTTTTGAGCTTTAGCTTAACACATCAAAGCACCACCTCCTACCAACAATTTTTATGAAATGCAACTGCTTAAGCGCAACACCTCTCTTCTGACCATGGTTCCCATTTCCAAGCCTCTGACTTGAGCAGTCATCATCAGGTCTCCAAGTTTCCACAAATCAGCAGCCATCCACACCTCACTCATTCATGGTTGATCATTTTCTCCTCTTATATGATAAAGTTGTAGATTCTTCATCACTATGAATTTCTCCTAACTCAGAGGCCACACATTTAACCACATAAGCTATACTAGAGACACTCAAAATTTTAACTGCCAGTAGAATTAGCTGATATGCCTACTTGTTGCAGTAACATAAAAGGAGAAAGAGGCATTCTCCCCCACTTGATAGATTTGTCTCTGGTGTCTCTGGAATGAAGGCAGAAGACCACATAGCCTACCTGAAAAATTGAATGATGTGTGGGAAACACAGTGGATCCAAAAAAAATGCACCAGGGAGCAAATAAGAGCCATAGCAGAGGGGAAGAGGGCCAGTGGTGCCCAAAGCACCTGTCTGTCCATTCAAAGGAGGTTGAGGGAAAGGATAGAAATAAAACTAGAGTTGCCACATTATTACTGAGAATAGTCTGTGAGCATATGTGAAACAGCCTTCAGAGAGTCCTGAAACTATTAAAGACTGAATGAGGGAGAAAAATTCATAAATATATAATATATATACACAAAATAAAATACAAAATACATTTTTTTAACATCTTTATTGGAGTATAATTGCTTTACAATGGTGTGTTAGTTTCTGCTTTACAACAAAATGAATCAGTTATATATATACATATATTCCCATATCTCTTCCCTCTTGCACTTCCCTCCCTCCCACCCTCCCTATCCCACCCCTTTAGGCAGTCACAAAGTACCGAGCTGATCTCCCTGTGCTATGCGGCTGCTTCCCACTAACTATCTACCTTACATTTGGTAGTGCATATATGTCCATGCCTCTCTCTCGCTTTGTCACAGTTTACCCTTCCCCCTCTCCATATCCTCAAGTCCATTCTCTAGTAGGTCTGTGTCTTTATTCCTGTCTTACCCCTAGGTTCTTCATGACATTTTTTTCTTAAATTCCATATATATGTGTTAGCATACGGTATTTGTCTCTCTCTTTCTGACTTACTTCACTCTGTATGACAGACTCTAGGTCTATCCACCTCATTACAAATAGCTCAATTTCGTTTATTTTTATGGCTGAGTAATATTCCATTGTATATATGTGCCACATCTTCTTTATCCATTCATCCGATGATGGACACTTAGGCTGTTTCCATCTCCAGGCTATTGTAAATAGAGCTGCAATGAACATTTTGGTACATGACTGTTTTTGAATTATGGTTTTCTCAGGGTATATGCCCAGTAGTGGGATTGCTGGGTCATATGGTAGTTCTATTTGTAGCTTCTTAAGGAACCTCCATACTGTTCTCCACAGTGGCTGTATCAATTTACATTCCCATCAACAGTGCAAGAGTGTTCCCTTTTCTCCACACCTCTCCAGCATTGATTGTTTCTAGATTTTTTTATGATGGCCATTCTGACTTGTGTGAGATGATATCTCATTGTAGTTTTGATTTCCATTTCTCTAATGATTAATGATGTTGAGCATTCTTTCATGTGTTTGTTGGCAGTGTGTATATCTTCTTTGGAGAAATGTCTATTTAGGTCTTCTGCCCATTTTTGGATTGGGTTGTTTGTTTTTTTGTT
The DNA here is from genome assembly GCF_963455315.2 of Globicephala melas. NCBI lineage: Eukaryota > Metazoa > Chordata > Mammalia > Artiodactyla > Delphinidae > Globicephala > Globicephala melas. Next base: position 119,832,251 of record NC_083315.2, read on the forward strand.
ATTAAGCTGCATGAGCTGTTTATAAATTTTGGAGATTAATCCTTTGTCAGTTGCTTCATTAGCAAATATTTTCTCCCATTCTGAGGGTTGTCTTTTGGTCTTGTTTATGGTTTCCTTTGCTGTGCAAAAGCTTTGAAGTTTCATTAGGTCCCATTTGTTTATTTTTGTTTTTATCTATACACATATATGTATATGTTTATATGAATCAACCAGGGTTATAAAATAACTGAGTAATATAATTAACTATAGTTTCATATAGAGTAGGCTATAATGAGGTTATACATTATTATTTTCAAGTTTAATCTGGTTGTAGCTGTTTTAATTTTATGTGGTAAGATTTGTTATATTATTAAAAAAGGACACACACAAGTTACTATAAAACACTGTAAATCCCCCCATACACAACTTTGAATGGATATTTCTCCACTTTGGAGATAAAAAGGAAAGCATGTCACTGCTGCTGGGAAAAGGAGTTAATCAGGTAGAAAACATCTAAGCAGCTGACGCTATGGAAGGCCTTTTACTGAGGTGAAAGCAGTGTTATCAAGGAGTAACACTCTGGTGACATTCAGTCTGAAAGACTATTAGGACACTGACAGTTGGTACTAGAGACGAAATATCTCAGCTGGCTAGGCTGGATTCAAGCAGAGAGCATATCTCTAAACTGGTTACATTAAATGGAGTCTTTATCTAAAGTAAGGAGCTTGAGGGTTTGTTATAGAGGAGAAGGAAAAAAAGACAGCTGAACATGTGCTGTGAAGAGAGGGACCGAATAAAATTCTGTAAAAGCATTATATACTGTCTAACTTTGTCAAGTAAACCAGATTTTGTGGACAAATATTTAATAAAGACTACTTGTTAACATTTAATAATGCTCTTCCTGCAAATTCAGCAAAATAGGTACTATTTTATGCATTATTTTTATTACACATAAATAAAATATATTATGTCTCCGTCTTGTTAGGCATAATTACTTAACCAGACCACTTAATTCGTTTGGATTATACTCTGTCCTTCCTAATCAGTGTCATGGTAATGAGCTGCAAACAGAGCAACAGTCTCCAGAAATGTTGAAGGCACACATAAGTGTTTGGGAACATACCAACAATTCCCAAGAGATTTTTGTTACAGAATTAATTTGCTCTAATAGTGTTCCATTAGTAATTGAGATAAATGAGCATTGAACTTGGAGCTTTGCCCTGCAAAGTAATAGTGGATAACAGGAAGTCTGAGATATGGTATCTTCCTTTCACCTTCTCTATAAGGAAAACCTCTGTACATAGTATCATCTGGCCTTTCTGAAAGTACAAATAGAGATGTGCTCAATTGTTCCATTTTTGAGAGAAGCAAAATGCTTCCTTAAGGTCTCATGGTAATAAATGGTGAGCTGAATCAGAAGACAGAAGCACAGATAAAGAATGAAGTTTTGATGAGACTATAAAGAATTTTTAGGTAGAAATAGAATATAGGTCTATCTGAAGTGCAAGGTAGAATGCATTTCTATGCCAGATGTGTGAAACACATGGAAGAGTAATATGCATCCTAAACTGAAATGTAGGAATTCCCAAACAAATTCTAATAAATTAAAAAAAATAAACAGATCTCCATATTTTAACCAAACTCAGACAGAAACCAGAATCCACGGATGGAATGCATATGTAAAGAGGCTTCTCTTTTTTGCATACCAGGAGTACTAATATTCCTGAAAGATAACAAGACAGCTTCTTCTCATATGCTGAAACAGTGTTTCTCACTTTAGGGGAGCAGCATTCCTTGAAGTTCCTTCAAAAATTATCCCAAATAAAAGGGGTGCCAATGGGACATTTACCTTATGCCTGATTAACGATTAGGTCCATCCATCCAAATAACCTAAATTGGAACCATTTATCAAGACATTGTTCAAACCAACATCACTCCTAGGATGTTTCACAGCTTGTTTTGTGTGGAAACAGACAATGTAAACTCAACAAAGAAGCTGTAACAGCAGAAATATTTCAATAACTGCAAGGAATCCACCTAAGAAAATCTCTTCTGAAAAATATTAATAAGATACTTAATACTTTGTGCACAACCTGCTAAATTTCCTCCCATAATTCAAAATCATTCATTTAAAAAATGTTCAGGACTTCCCTGGTGGCACAGTGGTTAAGAATCCACCTGCCAATGCAGGGGACAAAGTTCGAGCCCTGGTCCAGGAAGATCCCACATTCCATGGAACAACTAAGCCCGTGCGCCACAACTACTGAGCCTGTGCTCCAGAGCACGCGAGCCACAACTACTGAGCCTGTGTGCCACAACTACTGAAGACCAGGTGCCTAGAGCTCGTGCTCCACAACAAGAGAAGCCACTGCAGTGAGAAGCCCACAAACCGCAAAGAAGCGTATCCTCCCCTCACCACAGCTAGAGAAAGCCTGAGCCCCTGCTTGCTGCAACTAGAGAAAGCCTGCAGCAACAAAGACCCAACGCAGACAAAAAAAAGAAGTCCAGGTGTTATCCATTGAACTCATTTAACCGTTGATATTTTGTCTTTTTTACTGCCAGCCACTTTGTAAGACACATTTGGTAAAGAAAAGACAGACTAGTCATAATAAAAAGGGTAAACACAAGATAGGAACATCTGGAATTATCTGACATATTACAGTAAGCACTTTATGATCTGAATTTGGTTTTCTCAAAAACACTTCTGCCCCTCAAGTTTCTGATTGTATAAATTCCTCCCCTTAAGCTGTGAAGATCCATAAATGTTTTTGTCTCACTGTGTGTGTCCTTTATACAGTCAAAGAACACACAAAGTAACAAGAGTAAGAATTATAAATGTTAAGAATAAAAATAGTTATGTTAAAATTTCATCAGTTAAGATTTAAATTAGAAGGACTACTTTAAAATAAGAAGTATTTCAGGGATAGTAAACAAAAGTCAAAGGGAAAATACTCAAGAAGACCACAAATGAATGAAAACTCTACCAGGTCCAAAGTGCAAATGCTTTAAGAGCAACAGATAACATACAAAGGAAGTAAACAGGGAGGAGAGGCTGGAAATTGGGACATACAGAAGGGGCTGGCTATGGTGAATTTGAATTTACCTCATTAAAAGGAGGAATATTGGCTCTGCTGAATTTCAACCATGCAGAAATGAGAACTCACGGTTAAAACCCTTCTAATTTTTAATTTTTCAATAGAATTTAGTGATAGGAATTTTTATATAAAATATCCAGATTTTAAATATTGGGTTAAAGAAAGTGAGCACTATGCAGCCCACATCAAAAATGCTCTGGGCCAGATTCTGCCCTTGAGCCACTAGTTTGTTACCTCTGGAAGAAAACGGAGATAGGTAAAAAATACTTAGAGTAAGAATCGCAATGTGTAGATGAGCTAAACATCGTGAGACAAACAGAAATACTGGATGTACACAGTCAAGAATCTGCAATTAACTTGGAATTGAATAACATAAATTATAAACTATAGCTATCAGGAGTGAATATTCTTGGTTAGTATTCCCATTCCTCTTGTTCTATTTAGTACAAATATTTCTTTGATATTAAAAAATGTTTCCTATGCACATAACAATTTTATTTACTATCAGCAAGTCATAAGAATAGATTATAGAATCTGCTTATACTTTTTAAAAACTGTTATTTGTCAGGGACAGCTATATGCTATTATCTCCAGAGTCTGATAATAGTATCATATTTGAAAAGAAGGTTTTAAATTGTCTAACATGATACATACATGCTTAAAATATTATCATAATGATGACAATTAACATCTTCTAGAAGGGAATATATGGTCACCTCCCCCATAACACCAAAGACTTGAGGCAATATCGTAAAATTGCAACTCTTAGAGATATACTTTATTATGTTAGTGGTTTAGTTGTAATTTTTCATAGTAATTTTGAATTTCTTTTACATAAGTTATCTTATTTGATCCTTATAACCTTCATAATTTATAGATATAATTAAACATAAATTGAGTTATATATAAATGAGTTATCCAGAGTCACAAGCTGGGACTTAAAGTCAAGTCTCTGATGACAAGTCTCTTTGTCTTTATAACATACTTCATTACCATAGAGCCCACTTGGAAAACTGATGTTACAAATGAAGTAACGTAAGAGAAAAAGAATGTATTCATAAGCAACTTAGAATGTATTGTCTGGCATAGTATTTAAACAGCAACAGAATCCTTTCTAAACTTAGGTAAAGTGTAAATAATAAATACATCTATTAATAAATAGTATCCTATAACAAAAAAGGAAAGGTAAATTTCATGTGAAAGGATTTCATGAGGTGAAAAAAACACATGGTGTCTATCACAGATAAAGGCCTTTTGATGAGGAAAAACCATTGTTGGAACGCAATTGCTATTTTGGCTTTGTAATCCCTTATTCCCCATCACCGTGATACCAAAGAGAAAATTCCTGAAGAAATAACAAGGAATAGAATACTCTAGGTAATTTTATTTGGCAAATCAAATATCTTTATTACTGATAAAGATTGTGACTTTTATTTGAAGGTAATTGGATTTCCAAACACAAAAGAAAAAAGAAGAACTAGGCTAAACTTACCCCCTAAACCCAGCAGTACCAGTTCAGACTAGAGCTAGCTTCTGTTCATGAGCCCTGTCCCTAAAATGCTTTCAAACCTAGAGGAAAACATATTTTCCACAGGCAGCTCACTCCAAGAGAAAGGGGAGAGATTATATCAATCTTCCTCCCCTGAGGAGGAAAGAGTGAGGTGGGTGAGAGAGGCCAATCGTGATAGATTAAGTCTCCCACTGGAAGAAGTAAAGGATAAATTTGGGAAGAAATTCTGAAAGACCCATGTGGGGTCTGAGGTACAAATTCTAATGAAGCCATGAAAAGTGGGAAAGAGTGGAGCAGAGCATAGGATTTATACACAGCGCATAGAGGGAACATCGAGGTGTCTCCTATCATTTCTGATGAGATTTTTCTCTAAGCATTAAACTATAATAGGCAATTGGTCAAATAAAGGTATTCAGCTGGCCTTACTTGAACAGAATATCTCCCAAGAAAAGGTTTGAATGAAGAAAAGAGGTGCCATTCACATAGGGTCAGTCATTGTTGAAAAGAGATTTTTGAAGCGTGACAGAAACAAATGCTGACAAATCCCATCCCGGAACAGCTAGTGAGTGCGTAGTTGGCTTGGGCTCATGGATTTTAATCTGGACAGGTATAACTGCAACTGCAAAACTGAAAGTATCAGGTTATTACTGCCTGATGCAACTAAATATTCTAATCTTCCACCTAATTTTCCTTATTCTAAATGCATAATCAGCAAGCTGCATTTCAATTATTATTAAAGTTCACCTTTGGAAATACTATGAAAAACAGAATGCAGTGATCACACTAACAAAACCATAGTGATCCTTTTCCAAATGTTGTATTTCACATTGCGCATTAAGTAATTGATTTTCTCTTCCATTTAATGTTCACTCCCTTATGAAGTTGGTTAGGGTGTTAGCCAGCCCCCCCTCAAAGGTCCCTGGGGACCCTTACCTCCTGGCATCACTGGCCTTGTGTAGACCCTCTCATCTTGACACAGTGCTAGACTGAGCAACAGATAGAATACAGTGCAAATAACAGTATATGGCTTTCAATGCTAGGTCTTAGAAGGCATTGCAGCTTCCATCTTGGTTTTTTGGATCTCTCTCTCTGGGGAAAGCTAGCCACCTGCTGCCAGAACACTCAAGCAGTACCACTGAGAGACGGGCATGGAAATGAAAAGAAGATCCCAGCCAACAGCCAGCACCAACTTCCCAGTCATACGTATAAGCCACATTGGAAATGGATCTTCCAACTCCATTCCAACCTTAAGATGACTATAGCATCAGTTGACATTAGACTGCAATCTCACAAGAGATTCCAAGCCAGAATCTCTCAGCTGAGCCATTCTTAAGTTTCACAGGAACCATGAGAAATAATAAATGATTATTATTGTATTAAACCATTGAATTATAGAATGACTTCAAATGCAGCATTAGGTAACTAACATGGTTGATATACTGTCTTCTGATATGAATCCCTCATAGTTACAGCTAGCTATCACTTACCAGCTATTTTTAAATGGTATTAACTCTATATAGAAAATATTCTAAGCTGTTAGAGATATATAGATATAGAATTTAGTTTATTTACTCCTAAAAACAAACCTATTATCCTCATTTTAAAAATATGGAATCTGGAAAACAGAGTACTTTGGAAAAGGTCACACAGCTAGAAAATATCAGAATGGAATTCAAACTCAAGGAAGCCTGGATTGAGAGTATATGTTCTTAACCATTAACTATAGCACCACTCTGTCTGCAAAAATGAAGAAAGAAGTCAAAAGTTTCTGAGCCTCCCATACAGTGGAGAACTCACTATGCTGCAAGCTCTCTTTCTACTATCTTTGTATCTGGCTAGCTGAGCTTGCCAGCAATACCCAGACCATCCTCAAAATGCACAGAAATTGTGATGTGCCAGGACTGACAGAGAAGGTACAAAGTGGAGGGAGAGAACTAATTATTCCTAATTATACCAGACAGCTGCAGGGATATGAACAAGAAGGATAGGAAAGGTGGTGACAAACTTATTCTTCACAGTGTTGCAATGTGTTCTTGGCACATGAAAGAGAATGTTATTCTACTGACTTTTATTATCTCCAATTTCTAACCTCATGATTCCTACACACTTGGTCACTCAGTGCTTCAGCAAGAGATTGGCTTCTTGAAATGGGTGGTTAATACTTTCAAGCTTTGTATTTTGCATCCCATTTATAGATCTGGCATACAGCTTTCTGACAGCCATAGTCCAGGAAACAAAGAGAAAACCTTGATTTAATTATTGGGTAATGTTCTCAGGCATAGTTGGCTATTATGACAAAAATAGAACCTTTGTTAAATTAGCAAACTGTGAAAAGAACTGTCATATTAACCACTTACTGTTTTCTAAACATCTTCTTTGATGTCATGTGAAATGTGCAAATACAATTTCTGCCAAAACAGAAAAAGTAAAGTAAATGATTCATTACGGAAAACCAATATTGGAATTTATAATTAAATGTGGGCATGTCCCCTATGATAATTGAAATTCCACCTCTGTCCATTTAATCATAAGAACAAATAATATACATAATTTATAATCTTATTTTAATCTGTAAGTTAAGCTATCTTTGAAAGGCCAATATGATTGTGAAGTCTGTAGGCCTAGATTGAAAGTCCAATTCTGTCACTTATTAATTTGTGTTAAACACTATGTGTAGATATGATTGTTCACAATTTTTTACTTCCCTACTGTAAAATTTCCTACTGTAAGAGGATTACATTCCCTGGAGTTGCGGTGCCTGCTGTGGGAGAAGGATAAACCTCTGCCTGTTGATGTTGGGCTTGGGCATGTAACTTTCCCTGACCAGTGGAATGTGAGCAGATGTTCCATTGGCAGAAGATTTAAAAGTCATTGTGTTTCACAAGACAACTTGCTCTTTCTCCTCTGAAATGAGAATTTCATGTTCCAAATAGGGGCTGCTCCTTCACACCGAGTATTTGAATAAGTCATTGACTTATACCCATAAGCATATAATGTGAGGAAGAAAATATTTCTTATTGTAAATCACTGAGATTTGAGATTTAAAAAAATTTTTTAAATGCACAAAGAAGCTAAGAATTATACAGTCTTATTTTCTTATGTAACACCTATGAAGAATATTTTTATCCTTATAGCATCACTTTGAGCAATATATACATTTTTAGGAAATAGTAGATTATGTACCTAAAATTTTTTTATATAGCCTTCAGGGGAAATATAATAACTCAAGTAAAGAGTCATCATTTTATTTAACATGATATTGGTATGTTTTTGAAAGATAGCTTGAGCTTAGAGAAGTAAATTCTAATTCTGGCCTTGCCACTAACTTCTCTCATTGACCCTCTAGGTGGTGCCTCAGTTGTCAAATTTATGAGATGGAGTCAATAATACCAATCCTACCTTCCCATCAGTATTGGTAAACAGTTTCAGTGAGAGGGCAGATGAACTTCTGTGAACAGCTCTTGATATAGAGGAGAAAGCATGTATCTAGGCAATGGTCTTCTTAAGTTTGAGTCCTGATTCAAGTTTTTACCAGTGACATGAAAATAAGTACACCACAGCATCGATGAGTCAATTTCTTTGCCTTAACCCAGGGTTGTTGTAAGATTCAAGTGAGATGATATGATTGATCGTATAAATGTGATTAATTGCTCTTATCACTAATACAATACTCCATTTGTAGTGTCTTAAAGAATATATATATATATTAATAATATCAGTTTACATGATAGAATAATAGGGAAGAACACTGCTTTTAAAAACTGAATCCAACCCTTTTTTTTTTTTTGCTACTTTTAGTTACATGGCTTTGGAATGTTTCTAACTATTGTTGTATATCAGGTTTACCATCTATGAATTGAGAATAGGGCTGTTTGTTTTCATAAATATATAGTTTCATGTATTTAACTGCTTGGGATCTAGTGGCACTCCTGACTTTATCAATATAACACCACTGTGCTAGGATCACATTTTCGATGATACAATGTGTCCTAAGTACAAAGGAGAACGATGCAGATAAAACATTCATCAGAATTCAGTACAATATACAATATTCCTAAAGGAATACTTGCTTTTATATCTCAATTTCTATGTATTCAATATAATTTTAATTTATATGATTTCATCTTCCTATTCAGAAGAATAGGGATGAAATAACAAATGAAATACAGAGTACCTTTGAAACAATTCATTAAACAAATGGAAAACATCTTTGCCAAAATAAGATATATCAGTAGACAATATAGAAAGTAGTATGCAGATTAAATTCTTATAATAATGATAATGTGTCTATTAGTCATCCAATACCCACCTACATGTGGGATACTGAACTGTGTGCTCTCATATCATTCAAGTAGTTATCTCATTAATACAAGCTGTGAAAAAGTCCTAACTTACACATTTGACTCCATATCATTAAAAACATCAAAAACGCATGAGTGAATGGGGGCTTATAGTCCTTGGAAGCAGAAAGTTACTCTCAAATTAGTTTTTGCCACTTATTACTTAGGTTAATGTAATAAAAGTGATTATATGAAAGTCAGTTATAATTCATATGGATTTTTTTGAAAACACAATTTTAGAATAATATATAATTCAGCAATGAACACAAAAAAACAAACAAGAAAGATTTACTTGTTTATACATGAGAATTTAATTTAAGGAAGAAAACATGAAGCTTGTCATTAAATACTATGAGGAAGAGTTTGGAGAAATATAAATGAGAAACAATATAAAAGGACAACAATATAAAGTTATAGGCCTGATATATATTTTATATATATATATGTGTGTATATATATATATGTATTAGGATAGGTGCAGAAGCAAATTGCTATCTTTTCCAATGAATTAAAAGTAATATGAGTAACTAATCCTTCAATATGTAGGGACAGTTGATTTAAAGACATTCTATTCCACTTTGCAAATTTAGTTATAGTGAAAGAAGGGAGAAGAAGGAGGAAGCCAGGGCTTTCCAAAGAGTCCCTAAGTTTTGATTCTTGCTTGAGGTTTTGTAATTTCAATGTACAGAGAATTCTCTCTGTTGAGAGTCTGAAGACAAAAAAAGTATAACTGTTCCCTCAAACTGTCAAAGTGCTTTGCAACATAGTTAACATCATTTTTATATCAAAATAATAAATATCTTTAATGTTTATACTATTTTTAAGAGAAAACTTGAAAGCACTGAAATATTTTTGTTACCAAACCACATTTTTTCTTTTTTTAAACGAAGTCCAGAAAATGATATAACATGAATCTACACAGTCAACAATTGAAAATTGGTAACATTTTATCAGGTGTGCTTCTTATAAAATATAATAAATGATATAAAAATTTCAGATAAAGTTTCAGTATTCATTGTTACTCATCCCAAAGAATTTTAAAAACTGAGAAAAAAATAATTTGAAGGATTAGAGTTGGTACATATGCCCAATCAAGCATGTTAATTGATTTGGAATTAATACTGCTAACATCCTAATATCATCTTTTTTGTTGTTTTTTTGAATTTTATTTTATTTAGTTTTTTATACAGCAGGTTCTTATTAGTCATCCATTTTATATACATCAGTGTATACATATCAAATCCAATCTCCCAAATCATCACACCACCACCACCACCCCCCGCTGCTTTCCCCCCTTGGTGTTCATATGTTTGTTCTCTACATCTGTGTCACAATTTCTGCCCTGCACACCGGTTCATCTGTACCATTTTTTCTAGGTTCCACATATATGCATTAATATACAATACTTGTTTTTCTCTTTCTGACTTACCACTCTGTATGACAATCTCTAGATTCATCCATGTCTCTACAAATGACCCAATTTCATTCCTTTTTATGGTTAAGTAATATTCCATTGTATATATGTACCACATCTTCTTTATCCATTCATCTCTCAAAGGGCATTTAGGTGGCTTCCGTGACCTGGCTATCGTAAATAGCACAGCAATGAACATTAGGGTGCATGTGTCTTTTTGAATTATGGTTTTCTCTGGGTATATGCCCAGTAGCGGGATTGCTGGGTCATATGGTAATTCTATTTTTAGTTCTTTAAGGACCCTCCATACTGTTCTCCATAGTGGCTGTATCAATTGACATTCCCACAAAGAGTGCAAGAGGGTTCCGTTTTCTCCACACCCTCTCCAAAATTTGTTGTTTGTAGATTTTCTGATGATGCCCATCCTAACTAGTGTGAGGTGATACCTCATTGTAGTTTTGATTTGCATTTCTCTAATAATTAGTGATGTTGAGCAGCTTTTCATGTGCTCTTAGCCATCTGTATGTCCTCTTTGGAGAAATGTCTATTTAGGTCTTCTGCCCATTTTTTGATTGGTTTGTTTGTTTTTTTAATATTGAGCTGCATGAGCTGTTTATATATTTTAGAGATTAATCCCTTGTCCATTGATTCATTTGCAAATACTTCTTCCCATTCTGAGGGTTGTCTTTTTGTCTTGTTGGTAGTTTCCTTTGCTTTGCAAAAGCTTTTAAGTTTCATTAGGTCCCATTTGTTTATTTTTGTTTTTATTTCCATTACTCTAGATGGTGGATCAAAAAAGATCTTGCTGTGATTTATGTCAAAGAGTGTTCTTCCTATGTTTTCCTCTGAGAGTTTTATAGTGTCTGGTCTTACATTTAGGTCTTTAATCCATTTTGAGTTTATTTTTGTGTATGGTGTTAGGGAGTGTTCTAATTTCATTCCTTTACATGTAGCTGTCCAGTTTTCCCAGCACCACTTATTGAAAAGACTGTCTTTTCTCCATTGTATATCCTTGTCTCCTTTGTCATAGATTAGTTGACCATAGGTGTGTGGGTTTATCTCTGGGCTTTCTATCCTGTTCCATTGATCTATAATTCTGTTCTTGTGCCAGTACCATATTGCCTTGATTACTGTAGCTTTGTAGTATAGTCTGAAGTCAGGGAGTCTGATTCCTCCAGACCCATTTTTTTCTCTGAAGACTGCTTTTGCTATTTGGGGTCTGTTGTGTCTCCATACAATTTTAAGATTTTTTGTTCTAATTCTGTAAAAAATGCCATTGGTAATTTGATAGGGATTGCATTGAATCTGTAGATTGCTTTGGGTAGTATAGTCATTTTCACAATATTGATTCTTCCAATCCAAGAACATGGTATATCTCTCCATCTGTTGGTATCATTTTTAATTTCTTTCATTAGTGTCTTATAGTTTTCTGCATACAGGTCTTTTGTCTCTGTAGGTAGGTGTATTCTTAGGTATTTTATTCTTTTTGTTGCAATGGTAAATGGGAGTGTTTCCTTAATTTCTCTTTCAGATTTTTCATCATTAGCGTATAGGAATGCAAGAGAGTTCTGTGCATTAATTTTGTATCCTGCAACTTTACCAAATTCACTGATTATCTCTAGTAGTTTTCTGGTGGCATCTTTAGTGTTCTCTATGTATAGTATCATGTCAACTGCAAACAGTGACAGTTTTACTTCTTCTTTTCCAACTTGTGTTCCTTTTGTGTCTTTTTCTTCTCTGACTGCCATGGCTAGGACTTCCAAAACTATATTGAATAATAGTGGCGAGAGTGGACATCCTTGTCTTCTTCCTAATCTTAGAGGAAATGCTTTCATTTTTTCACCATTGAGAATGATGTTTGCTGTGGGTTTGTCATGTATGGCCTTTATTATGTTGAGGTAGGTTCCCTCTATGCCCACTTTCTGGAGCATTTTTATCATAAATGGGTATTGAATTTTGTCCAAAGCTTTTTCTGCATCTATTGAGATGATCATATGGTTTTTATTCTTCAATTTGTTAATATGGATGGTGTATCACATTGACTGATTTGTGTATATCGAAGAATCCTTGCATCACTGGGATAAATTCCACTTGATCATGGTGTATGATCCTTTTAATGTGTTGTTGGATTCTGTTTGCTAGTATTTTGTTTCGCATCTATATTCATCAGTGATATTGGTCTGTAATTTTCCATTTTTGTAGTATTTTTGTCTGGTTTTGGTATCAGGGTGATGGTGGCCTTATAGAATGAGTTTGACTGTGTTCCTTTCTCTCCAATTTTTTGGAAGAGTTTCAGAAGGATGGGTGTTAGCTCTTCTCTAAATGTTTGAGGGAATTCACCTGTGAAACCATCTGGTCCTGGAGTTTTGTTTGTTGGAAGATTTTTAATCACAGTTTCAATTTCATTACTTGTGATTGGTCTGTTTATATTTTCTATTTCTTCCTGGTTTAGTCTTGGAAGATTATACCTTTCTAAGAATTTGTCCATTTCTTCCAGGTTGTCCATTTTATTGGCACAGAGTTGCTTGTAGTAGTCTCTTAGGATGCTTTGTATTTCTGTGGTTTCTGCTGTAACTTCTCCTTTTCATTTCTAATTTTAATTTGTATCCTCTCCTTCTTTCTTGATGAGTCTGGCTAATGGTTTACCAATTTTGTTTATCTTCTCAAAGAACTATCTTTTAGTTTTATTGATCTTGCTATTGTTTTCTTTGTTTCTATTTCATTTATTTCTGCTCTGATCTTTATGATTTCTTTCCTTCTCTTAACTTTGGGTTTTGTTTATTCTTCTTTCTCTGGTTCCTTTAGGTGTAAGGTTAGATTGTTATTTGAGATTTTTCTTGTTTCTTGAGGTAGGCTTGTATAGCTATAAACTTCCCTCTTAGAACTGCTTTTGCTGCAACCCATAGGTTTTGGATCGTCGTGTTTTCATTGCCATTTTTCTCTTGGTATCTTTTTATTTCCTCTTTGACTTCTTCAGTGATCTGTTGGTTATTTAGTAACATTGTTTAGCCTCCATGTGTTTGTGTTTTTTACGTTTTTTTCCCTGTAAGTGATTTCTAATCTCATAGCATTGTGGTCAGAAAAGATGCTTGATGTGAGTTCAGTTTTCTTAAATTTACTGAGGCTTGATTTGTGATCCAAGATGTGATACTATCCTGGAGAATGTTCCATGTGCATTTGAGAAGAAAGTGTAATCTGCTGTTTTGGGATGGAATGTCCTTTAAATACCAATTAAATCTATCTGGTCTTTTGTGTCATTTAAAGCTTGTGTTTCCTTATTAATTTTCTGTTTGGATGATCTGTCCATTGGTGTAAGTGAGGTGTTAAGTTCCCACACTATTATTGTGTTACTGTTGATTTCCTCTTTTATGGCTGTTAGCAGTTGCCTTATGTATTGAGGTGCTCCTATGTTGGGTGCACATGTATTTATCATTGTTATATCTTCTTCTTGGATTGATTCCTTGATCATTATGTAGTATCCTTCCTTGTCTCTTGTAACATTCTTTATTTTAAAGTCAATTTTATCTGATATGAATATTGCTACTCCAGCTTTCTTCTGATTTCCATTTGCATGGAATATCTTTTTCCAACCCCCTCACTTTCAGTCTGTATGTGTCCCTAGGTCTGATGTGGTTCTCTTGTAGACAGCATATATATGGGTCTTGTTTTTGTATCCATTCAGGAAGCCTGTGTCTTTTGGTTGGAGCATTTAATCCATTCACATTTAAGGTAATTATTGATATGCATGTTCCTATTACCATCTTCTTAATTGTTTTGGGTTTGTTTTTGTAAGTCCTTTTCTTCTCCTGTGTTTCCCACTTAGAGAAGTTCCTTTAGCATTTGTTGTGCCGCTGGTTTGGTGGTGCTGAATTCTCTTAGCTTTTGCTTCTCTGTAAAGCTTTTGATTTCTCTATCGAATCTGAATGAGATCCTTGCTGGGTAGATTAATCTTGGTTGTAAGTCCTTCCCTTTCATCACTTTAAGTATATCATACCACTCCCTTCTGGCTTGTAGAGTTTCTGCTGAGAAATCAGCTCTTAACCTTATGGGAGTTCCCTTGTATGTTATTTGTCGTTTTTCCCTTGCTGCTTTCAATAATTTTTCTTTGTCTTTACTTTTTGCCAGTTTGATTACTATGTGACTTTGTGTGTTTCTCCTTGTGTGTATCTTGTATGGGACTCTGCACTTCCTGGACTTGGTGGCTATTTCCTTTCCCATGTTAGGGAAGTTTTCGACACTAACTTCTTCAAAGATTTTCTCAGGTCCTTTCTCTCTCTCTTCTCCTTCTGGGACCCCTATGATGCAAATGTTGGTGCATTTAATGTTGTCCCAGAGGTCTCTTAGGCTGTCTTCATTTCTTTTCATTCTTTTTTCTTTATTCTATTCTGCAGCAGTGAGTTCCACCATTCTGTCTTCCAGGTCACTTGTCCGTTCTTCTGCCTCAGTTTTTCTGCTACTGATTCCTTCTAGTGTATTTTTCATTTCAGTGATTATATTGTTCACCTCTGTTTGCTCTTTAATTCTTCTAGGTCTTTGTTAAACATTTCTTGCATCTTCTCGATCTTTGCCTCCATTCTTCTTCCAAGGTCCTGGATCATCTTCATTATCATTATTCTGAAGTCTTTTTCTGGAAGGTTGCCTATATCCACTTCAATTGGTTGTTTTTCTGGGGTTCTATCTTGTTCCTTCATCTGATACATAGCCCTCTGCCTTTTCATGTTGTCTGTCTTTCTGTGAGTGTGGTTTTTGTTCCACAGTTTGCAGGATTGTAGTTCTTTTTGCTTCTGCTGTCTGCCCTCTGGTGGATGAGGCTATCTAAGAGGCTTGTGCAAGTTTCCTGATGGGAGGGACTGGTGATGGGTAGAGCTGGTTGTTGCTTTGGTGGGCAGAGCTCAGTAAAACTTTAATCCACTTGTCTGCGGATGGGTGGGGCTTCTTTCCCTCCCCCTGGTCGTTTGGCCTGAGGTGACCCAACACTGGAGCCTACTCAGGCTCTTTGGTGGGGCTAATGGCAGACTCTGGGAGGGCTCATGTAAAGGAGAACTTCCAAGAACTTCTGCTGCCTGTGCCCTTGTCCTCACTGTGACACACAGCCACGCCCTGCCTCTGCAGGAGACCCTCCAACACTAGCAGGTAGGTCTGCTTCCGTCTCCTATGGGGTCACTGCTCCTTCCCCTGGGTCATTATGAGCACACTACTTTGTGTGTGCCCTTCACGAGTGGAGTCTCTGTTTCCCTCAGTCCTGTCGAAGTCCTGCAATCAAATCCCACTAGCCTTCAAATTCTGATTCTCTAGGAATTCATCCTCCCATTGCTTGACCCCCAGACTGGGAAGCCTGATGTGGAGCTCAGAACCTTCACTCCAGTGAGTGGACTTCTGTTGTATAAGTGTTCTCCAGTTTGTGAGTCACCCACCCAGCAGTTATGGGATTGATTTTATTGTGATTGCGACCCTCCTACTGTCTCATTGTGGCTTCTACTTTGTATTTGGATGTGGGGTATCTTTTTTAGTGAGTTCCAGTGTCTTCCTGTCGATGATTCTTCAGCAGTTAGTTGTGATTCTGGTGTTCTTGCAAGACAGAGTGAGAGCATGTCCTTCTACTCCACCATCTTTCCTCATATCATCTTGAAGATGTTTCATATGTCAATCTTTATGTTCATGAAAATTGTACATATATTAAGTATGGAAAATAAACATCTGCTTAACATTTCCAGCCTTCTAATGTCTTTATCTATTCATCCACCTGTAACGGCCCTCATCAAACTTGAAAATCAAACTAGACCTGGATCCAGGTGATTTGTATTATTTTCCCCTCCATTACAGAGCTCTAATTCTCTAGTGGATTTCAATAAGAGATTTTTTTTTTGGCATAGAAAGGAAGCACCTGCTGATTTGAGCAATTCCATTAACCCTAGTGAAGCAAAAATACTCTGTAGAGGATTGTGGACCTAGTATCAGAATAAAACCAATAATTTTATCATCTTATTCCTAATTTGTAATTGGCAACGTTATCCAATGTTTAGCTGTAGGGAGAGAAGATCAGTGTTCATAATGATCTCCAAATGCTATTTGAAATATTATGGAATTTTGAGTAATTTCTACTCACAGTTTGAACTATGTAAAGTTGCAATAAAATTACTTGACTATTTTGGATCATGTACACATTGTCAATACAACTGATTAAAAAGTAAAAATTCAGATAACAAAACCTGTGTTTATCAACAGCAATCATTAAGAAAAAAGTAATTTAATAACTGGTCTTTCTTTATATTTACATTTTTGTTGCCACAAACTTCAGATATAAAAAGTATGTACTTAGCATAAGCTTAAAACTGCAGTATTTTGTACTCTTTAACACCGTTCTCCACCCCATCTCTCACATACATATATACACACCCATTAGGCACTCTTGAGAAATCTGTGGGCCTCTAAAAATTGCAAAGTTTAGTTAAGTGATAATCATTCCTATTTTCAAAGAAATATACTTTTATTTGACCAAAGATAGTGTGTTGTTCCTTTTTACTGCTGTTTTATCAAAAGTGGATACAGATAAGCTGCAGTTTATATCTGATGAGCAGTGTACCCCTGGCAGCCATTTAGGAATTTCTTCTTCACTTATCCATAAATCCATTCATATATTCAATAAGTATATATTAAGTATCCAAGAGAAAAATGTACTGCATACTGAAGTATTTAATGAAACATAAGGCCACTCACAGCTTCAGCAAATCCAATGAATATTAGAAGGACTTTTTATTTCTAAAATGTTGGGTGGGTAGGAACAGCAATTTGAACCACATATAGTTCTTTCTTTTAAATGGTTTACACTCTAGTGTTGATGTAGTTGTGTGGAAATAAAAGCCAGGACAAGGTGTAAGACAGGTCAATAATAAGTCTAACTGGAGAAATGTGTGTAACACTAAAGAAAATGTTAAAAAAATAAATATAATAGCACAGAAAGAGGCAAGGGTATTTTTTTCTTTGATTTGATGATCACTATTATACTTTTAAAAGATCATGGAGACAGCAGTAAGTAAGATAAATTAGAAGTGAGGAAGAGATCAGCAGAGGAGGAAAAGTATAGGTAAGATGTAGAAAGAGTATGAATTACAGCATTGAGAATAGAAGCTGATGAAATTCTGCTGATATATGCACTGTCATGAGTTTGTATGAGCACACGGGCATGTATGCTCTCTGGTCCTCAGGAGTATGGCTTAGCAGAGTGATTACTGGCTCTAACAGATGTGAGTTCAAATCTCAGCTCCTTCCCTCATTGGCTGTATGACCTTAGCAAGTGTTTGCCATCCTTTTGGCTCTTATTCCTCTTACACAATCTCTAATTCAGAGGAATGTTATAATAACTAAATAACACAAGGCACAAAAGTGTTAGATTCAGTCTGTCAGGTAGTAAGTATTCAAAAAGTCTTTAAAAAAAAGTTTCAAAATCAAGAGAAAAGAATACAAACTTTAAAGAAATAGTTATTGATATGATTATTGTATCATTCTAGTATTGTCTTACTGTGTTTACTGAATAGATGGAGTAGGAAAGATTTTGAACTCTTCTCATTATCAAAACAATAAAAATACTTCTAAAATAAGGATTTGCATGAATCTAATTAGATATAACATACTCTTTCTGTGAAAATATCTTGCTTAAAATTTCTATCTACCATAAATTTATATTCCCTGGAAGTTATGTGGGCAAGATCTCCAATGACAACCTAATGACTAAAATCCCGTGCTCAGTCATACTGCTTGCAATATCTCTGTGGCATTGGGCACAATTCAGCTTTCTCTTTTGAAGCCTCATTCACAGTTAGTTCTCAGGAGACTGTATTAGTTCATTTTCTGCCTCCTTGATCATCATTTTTCTGTCTCCTTTGATGAGGTTTCTTCTCCTCTCCTGCCTTCAGGCAGAACTTTCTTCAGTTTTTTTCCTTACACTTTCTTTCTCTCTTTCCCTCTCTCTCTCTCTTTCCCACTTCTCTTCCTCTCTCTCAGATAGACCTTGGCAAGTAGTTTGTCATCTTTCTGCCTCTTATTTCTCTTAGCTGTCTCCAATTCAGAGGAATTTGAAAAAGAGAAAAATATATATATATTTATATTAGAAAACTAGATTATATTTATATATGATCTATTGTATATTACATATATTTATAATAGAAAACTCATTTCTTCCCATAAATTAAATAATCATGCCTTTTGATAATGATTTCCAAATCTTATCCCCAGCTCTTATTTTTTCCCCAGTACCTCTGTCTCATTTTTCAATGCTTATTAGACTTTACAATCTGAAGTTCCTTCCTATCAGCACCTCAAATTTAACATGCCTAAAAGGTAATGTATTGCCCTCCTCTGAAACAAAGTTTCTCTTGAATCTCCTTTGATTTATTGTTCCACCTTTTTCTATGCTAAAAATTCCAAAATTATATTCACCACCCATTTTTAATGTTTTCAGAACTTATCACATAGACACATCATTCCTACTGCTTGTACCTGAATATTGCCTGAGTTGAATGAGTGTTCTATCTCTAGACTGTCTGTAAAATCATATTTGGTTAGGAATTCTTTTTCATGCCTACCTCAATGTCAATACTCTCTTTGAGGCTTTTGATACATATCCTGGTCACCCATAAAATGCAAAATTGGGAATAGAATAAATATAGTATTCTGCCTTGCCTTTATTTTATTTTTAAAGGAAAATGGTTCTCCAAGGGTAGGGGTGGTTGTGAAAACAACATTGCTGATGGAGAGAGTTTACTTGATCTGATGCAGAAGATGTAAAATATAGCAGTTTTCAGTGAGTGATCTTAGTGGGAAGAAAATGGGGAAGGACAAATTGTTAAAGAGAAATCCTGGGTATGAGAAAGCCATAGAGGGTTTTGATACTCTCTCCATATGTCCCGGGACCTACTGTGAGGCTACATGCATCCCAAGGGATACCAAAGAGGGTCCATTATTTCCATTCATTCCTGATTGACCAGGAAACTGCACATGTGTGCAGAGGAAACACAGGAGGGGATAGCAGAAAATAAAAGCCAAGGTAGATTCAAAAAATGCCTGAACTTTGAAATGTGCTCTTAACCTATGCTAAGATCTATTGGTAAAAGAAGAAAGCCTTCCATTTTTCAGGTGTTTGAAGACAACATATGGTTATGTACTAGGTGATCACTAAGCTGTGCAGAGACAGGAATGATCGGTAGGCAGCTAAGCAAAATAGATTAAAATAATACAAAAATATTGAGCAAATATGTCAGTAAATACCAGCTAAAAGAGATAATCAAGGAGTACCTGTCACAATTCAGCTTTACTATAGCTGCTTTCACCCTGGTTCTAGATACTTTCAGCAGAGGTCTGCTTGTTCCTTTAGACCTGTACTGTCTTGCAGCATGACTTTTTTGTTGATTTAATTTAATTTTTAAGTAAAAATTGCATGTATTTAAGATGTACTACATGGTAAATTAATATATGTACATATAGTGAAATGATTACTACAAGCTTATTAACATATCTTCTACTCACAGTTAACCATTTGTGTGTGTGTGTGTGTGTGTGTGATGAGAGCACCTAAAATCTACTCTTTTAGCAAATTTCCAGTATTCAGTACAGTATTATTAACTACAGTCATCATGCTGTATATCAGAAGGACTTTTCAGATCATCTAAACTGGGCAGAAACTGTCTTCCTTAGTATAGAAGAATGAAAGTGAGATTTAAATGTTCATAAAACTTGAAAACAATATTGCTTTCAGTACCCTATGAATTCAGAACCAAATATTTTGATTAGCTCCAACAAAATTAGCTGATACTGATGGTACCTTATGGCAGCATGTTAGATTGGTTCCCGGCATTACCAGGTACTTCCGACTTAGATGGTTAAGGGTGAGTCTCCTGAATTCAGATATTCACACCCCACCTATTTGCATTTCTGCCTCCCAACCAGCCCTGTTTTACTGCTTATGAGCCAGGAGGCATCCCAAATTTTTCATATTCTAAATTATATTCTAATATCTAAGATGAGCTCCTAATTTATCTATTGTCAAATATTTTGCCTCGTAATGAATGCAGAGAACCTATTACCCAAGTTCTCAAATCCACTTTGGTCTAATGGTGCTTGTAAATAATGCATTTACATAATGAGCGATATTTATAAAAACTAATTACTGCTAATATGGATGACCTTTTGGCACCAAATAAGCTAATAACCTTTGAAATGTAGACTAGATTACATAGTGCTAAAACAAAACTTAGGTAAAATAGAAACTAGGCTTCCTTAAGGGTAAAAGTTATTTTCTATTTTGGCTGTACTTTTAAAGATCTATTAATTAGATATGAGATTTGAATTAAAAATCAATGCCAGCTCATTTTCCAATAGAAAATGTTAAAAAGAAATGCAAGAGCTTTCTTTATACAAAATAATTTGTAATGAAACAGAATTAACCTTAACATTAAATACCATGATTCAGGCATTTTCAAAATATTCTTTTGCTAAAGGTCATATACATTTTATATCTATAGCCAGCTATAAGATTTTGAGGTTTTTATTGATTCATTAATAATAATGATTAATCAGGTTGAAATTTTACTTATCTTTTAAGAAGGCCAAAATATAGTGTCACCAAATATTTAATCCACTGTTTTTCATGTGTTATAAAACTAATCTATTTCACCTAATGCTAGTGGAACAATAGTTCATTTTATTAAGGCACTTTCATTTCTGTGCATTACATTTTAAATGGCTTATTTACTATTATATATGATCTAATATTGCAGTCTAGCCATGATGTAATAATGTAATAGAACTACAGAACCGCTGTGTATTTTAGCAGTAAAGTACTAATGCAACGTGTACTGAAATCTGATTTTGGCTTCACTAGCTATATTCTATTCTACTTGAATTAGGAATCAAAATTTGATTATCCAAAAACATTCACTTACATATCTAATAATTTTCAGCATTGATAACATTACCACAGGTTTGCTTTCTCCTTTAAAATCTAACCATAGTGAAATTGCCTAAGTAAAGTTAGTTATTTTGAGTAATCCACCCACTAAGGTTTTCTGCTTTATCTTCACCTCTTTGTGACCCTGTATACAGGTGACCAGAACTTTCACAATTATTCAGTGATTCCTCAGGCCTACCCCCTGACATGGCAGAACATGCTGCTATTTCATCCCCTATTCATCATTCTGTTATGTAACTTTTCAAAATTTTCTCCTTAGAAAAGTCACATATATAAAATTTTCTCAACACTTAATTTTGATAACAGTCACCTAATATGGCAAATTAATTGCAATAATTCAATTTTCAAATATATAACTATCTGCAAGCCTACTGGGAAATACCTAGATGATTTGGAATTTTACCTTCTCAAGAGGCAAGAAGTCTAGTGGTAGAGGCACAAATATATAAGGCAAAATATAGTGTTTTCAGCATCAAAGTTGATGATGGTGATGATGTTAGGCTTTATTTATTGATTCCTAACTTAGTGACAATCACTGCTCAAATATTTTTAAATGGGAACAAGTATAAAAATAATTTTTATCTGAGTCATCTGGAAAGTTATCATGAATAAATTATCATTTACTCTGTATTCTGAAGAAAGACTAAGATTTTCACAATTAGAAATGAAATGTGAAAGATTTCAGAGTAAGTTAGAGTAGGTCCAAGAAGGTTACTTGAAAGCAACCATTAATAAAATAACAAACTTCTGATAAGATTACAAAATGTCCGCATTGGAAAATAAGTCCCAGAAATAAGTTCAATACTGTTCTGGACCTTGACACACGAGAATGTGTACTCAAGGAGAGCTAGTTGAGTCCTTGGAGAGAAAGAGAAACTTATCTTAAAACAATTGCTACTATAAGCATATAATATTAGTGAAAATGCTGTTTCATAAACTAGCATGATAACCATGACACAGTCAATCTTAAGAGGAAGGAAGACAAAGTATGACAACTAATACTCCACATTTACATATAGCTATGTTTGTATTTAATGATCCAGGTTTTCAGTTTTAAAGGTATAGTTTAAATATTGTCATGGGCACACTCGTTCACCACGAGTGATAGGAACTTTTGGAAGATAATTATTAAAAGTGAAAAACTGAGGGCAAGACATGGTGTCAGGGCAATAATTGTTCAGGTAAATAGGCTTTTTCAATAGTTTTAAAATAGCCTCAGATAGTTGTCTTCCATGTAATACATGTATGTATAGCATCAAAACTATTCCTTTTGTAGATTGTTCTCCACAGACTGACTTTTTAGCAAGGTTTTGTTTTTATTGTTAAAAAAAAAAAAACTCTGTAGAATGTGCTGAAAATATATACAACAATCTAAATTGAATATAATAAGTGATGATATTAGTAATTTCATTTTCACCCCTAACCTTTCGTTCGTGCTCATTTCTCAATTTTGTAACTTTTCAGATTGCTTTCCTAACTTTTGAGGTCAGTAGGCTGAAATGCTGCAGAGATAGCTAACTTATAACTCAAAGCCTGAAGACTATATCATACTCTCAGTGGGATCAAGCATCTTTAAAAACTCTGCTGAAGGGAAAAGGGGAAAAATGGGTCAAAATTTTGTGTTTGTGCTATTTTCAGTGAAAACATCTCTATTATCTAAGACCTCTGAAACCAGTTAGTTATCAATTCAATGAGAGTCGCAAAAGTAAAACTTAAGGGTCATCCCACAGCAAAGGAAGCTTTATGAATTGGTGTTAGTGAACACGCATAGCTAGTATGACATTAGGCTCTAAACACCATACTCTGTGCTGCAAACCCCTCCCTAATCTCCTTGTAGCTATCCTCATTCTTTACAGCTTCCTCCTACGTGTATCAGCACACAAAGTCTTTTCTCTATACCTTTTAAAAAAAAATTATTGAAGTATAACACATATAGAAAACTTATAAGTAAACTTAGAATTGCAGCTTATAGGTAAATTGCTCCATTTTCAAAAACTAAATACTCTCTTGTAACAACATCTAAATAAGGAACAGATTAGTCCAATATTCCAGGAAAGGAAAGAATAGGAACACATTGAAAACAAAACATTCTCCAATCTTGTTTCTAAGTGTAATAACAGTGAGATTTTAGGATTTGTTAGCTACCTTTTTTTTTCCCAGTTAGTTCAGAAATTGGGCTAGAAAGATTCTATTATTTTAGGACCCTCAGATTCTAATCTGCCTATAGAAATCTCCACAGATGCATCTGATTTCTAACCTATCTTGGAACTAGAGTATATGCATAACTGATGAAACCTGAATGAACTCTGTGGTGGATTGTATTATAGGGGAACAAATCTTGCCACCCCAAATTATATCTTTGGGATACAGATTAATTCAAGCTGAAAACAATCAAGCCCAAAACACTCAGGGGAAAACTTTGACCTTCCCCATAACTGCCTAAAGAATTTAGATAGAGGGCCTGTTCCCAGAATAGAGCTATCATCAGATATCTGCAAGGAATATGGGCTGTATATCGTTGGGGGAACTATTAGAGATCAGAGTCCACTCTGTGTCCCATTGTCTCTATATGGCCCAGCAAACATTTATTTACCCAACATTTGTTTTTCTATCTCTATATCAATTGCCTCCCTACCTTTTGAAGTCCCAAACCATTATCCCCAAACATCCTCTTTTGTCTTTAGCTGAATATGGTATAGTGAGAGTTTCAGCTATTTTGGTGATTTACTCAGTTTTCCTGTGTCTCTCGCATGTGTACATGCTATTAAACTTTTGTCTGACTTTCTCCTGTTAATCTGTCTCATGTGAATTTAATTCTTAGGGCAGCCAGAAGAACCTAGAAGAGTAGAGGAAAATTTCTTTCTCCCCAATAGTACCAGTGTCAATTTCCTGGTGTTGATATTATACTATGAGGAAAGTGTGCATGAGACTTCCCGGTCTCATTATTTTGCAACTTCCTATGAGTCTACAATTATTTCAAAATAAAAAGTAAAAAGAATAATTCCAAATTTATAAATGTTATCTTAATGAAACTGTTCTAGATTGGTTATTGCCTGAACATGATAATGCTAATAATATTTAAATTACAAATAACAGATAATAGTTATCAATACTATGTTTACTATGTGCTAAATATTATGCTAAGAGTCCTCCACAGGTGATTTTATTTAATACTCACAAGACTCTTTGAGTTAAGTGTCATTACAGAACTGAGGTGAAGAGAAGTTTAGTAGCATTCCCCAGATCACCAACTAGAAAATTGTAGAGCCTGGATTTAAACTCATTTAGACAAAACACCATTATGTCTTAGGTAACATTTATCCCATTCATAGGGTTTTTGGGGTTGTTTTGTTGTTTGTTTGTTTGTTTTTAGTTAGAGCAAAGAAACCACCCTGTAGATAGGCAAAGACATCCAAACAGTATTTCTTTTTAATCCAAGAATATTAAATTGAAGTACTGTGTAGTTGATTTATAATGTTTCAGGTGTACAGCAAAAAGAGTCAGTTATTTATATATATATATTTGTTTTCAGATTCATTTCCATTTTATGTTATAACAAGATATTGAATATAGTTCCCTGTACTATACAGTAGGCCCTTGTTTTTTGAATCTATTTTATATATAATAGTGCATATCTGTTAATCCCAAATTTCTAATGTATCCCTCCCTTCTTTTCCCCTTTGGTAATCATAAGTTTGTTTTCGAAGTCTGTGAGTCAGTTTCTGTTTTGCAAATAAGTTCATTTGTATCATTTTTTTTTTTTTAGATTCCACATACAAGTGATATCATATGATACTTGTCTTTGTCTTGCTTCGCTTAGTATGATAATCTCTAGGTCCATCCATGTTGCTGAAAATGGCATTATTTCACTTTTTATGGCTGAGTAATATTCCATTATATATATATATATATACACATATATATATGTATACATATATATACATATAACGTACACACACACATATATATGCCACATATTCTTTACCCATTCATCTTTTTTTTTTTTTTTTGCCGTACACGGGCCTCTCACTGCTGCGGCCTCTCCCCTTGCGGAGCACAGGCTCCGGACACGCAGGCTCAGCGGCCATGTCTCACGGGTGCAGCTGCTCCGCGGCATGTGGGATCCTCCCAGACCGGGGAACGAACCCATGTCCCCTGCATCAGCAGGCAGACTCTCAACTACTGCGCCACCAGGGAAGCCCCCATTCATCTATTTATGGACATTTATGTTCCTTCCATGTCTTGGCTATTGTAAATAGTGCTGCTATGAACATTGGGATGCATATATCTTTTTGAACTACAGTTGTAATCTTTTCTGGATATATGCCCAGGGTGGGATTGCTAGAACATATAGTAACTATTTTTAGGTTTGTAAGGAAACTCCATATTTTAAACAGTATGGTTTCGTGATCATGGTTTCCATCTTATTCATAGGACTGCACCTGCTGATCATAACCTAAATTTCAATTAAATTTTGGTTTTAGCTTGGCATGTCAAATAATATCTATTATGATTTTAATCATGATCTCTGTCAAAGGTTATGGCACTTTATGCTCCACTGACTCTGATTGCAGAGAAAAATAAACAATTTTAGTTTAAAAAGTAAAGGATGGGGTTGGGGGAATGAGAACTTGAAGCCAAGAATTTCTTAAATATACGAAGACAGTGATTTTAATGTCGCTTTATGTTTTATTATCACTTAAAATATAAGCAATAAATAAAATTTCTAAAATATAATACAAAATTTCCTATAAAATATAACTACTCTATATTGCTCAAAATATTCCCTTTTTTAATTTGACAATTGTATAGACATTAATTTCAGTCATTGTTTCTGAACGTTTATGAATAACACAAGTAACTACTTTTAATCCATGTTTATTTGCCAAGAAAATGTTTAAAAAAATACTTTGGACGCTTACATATTCAAATACATACATTTTTATTATGGGAAAAATCCAAAAGTACAGTGTTCCCACTAAATCCTGTATTTTACAGAATTGAAAAAATTATCAATGATTACTATATTATGTGTGGGTTTATGCATATGTTTTTGTGTCTGAGTATGTTACTTTCGAAACATTATAATTTTGGAACAAATCATTTCATGGGAATTCCCTGGTGGTCCAGTGGTTAGAAAGCTGTACTTTCACTGCCTAGGGTGTAGGTTTGATCCCTGGTCAGGGAACTAGGATCCCGCAAGACACGCAGCATGGCCTAAAATAAAAAAATTAAAAAGAACTTTGAGCATAGTACGGGTAATGCTCAAGTAGTAGATATTCAGTAAAGATTTTAGTAAATACATGAGTTACAGAGAAACAAACTACAGTATTTGGGGCTACCAAAGGAGATAAGCAACTACTATAATTTTATACCCAGTGAATGGAACAATATTACAAAATAAGTTTTGTTTTCAGTGACTGAAGAGAATTAGTAATTATAGACTTCAGGGTAAAATTGATCTGTTAATTCCATGCTAAGCTACACATCAGCACATTTTCCCAAAGCTCCAAAATCACTTTGATTAAATTGCAACCATCTTCCAGGAATATGAAATTCCAATTATAACATCAGTATTAGCAACTTCCTTTGGTTTATATAGAACATCTCACTGACTCATGAAATCCAGTATTTAGATAAATGTTTCTTTCTTAAAGCAAAATAACCAATCACTGTATCCAGTAAAGGCAACTCTTTAGAGAATGGAATTTTGGAAAACTAATGTCAAAGTCAATGACCTAGTAATTATTTTAAAATATTATTCCATGAAGTATGAATTTATACACTTAGCAATGAATAAAATGTCAATTGTTAGGTCATGGTACACATTTATACATGTGGGAAAACTGAGATGGTTTACAAGAAGTCAATTTTGCACTTGATATTTAGAGAAAAATCTTCATTAGCAAGTATAGGAATTCAGATTATGCAGTGATCAAATATACTTTTAATTTTTACTAAAATGTGCAATTGTTATTACCAGTCAAGCTACATTCTTTCTACTAATTCAAGACCTACTATTATATTCCATGCCCACCCTATTCATAAATGATTTCTTAATACTTCCCCCACGCATACTTCAAATAAACCCCCTCAGTATTTTTCCATGTTATTTCCACTGCAGTGATTTGGCTCATAACACTCACTCTAACTAGGATACCTTTATCTCTCCTTTACCCCAGCAAAATCTCCCAATGCTTAAAAGTTCAACTCAACAATAACAGTTCATAGGTATGATCATTTATGCTCAAGACATTGTGACAAACATTTATCCAAATTACCACTTACAATATTCTAATGTAGGTACAATTATTAACTTTACTTTACAGATGAGATTTGGCATTTGGAAAGGTTAAACAACTTGCCCAAAACCTCACCAGTATGAATTTGTGGGGCCAGACTATGTAAGAATTCTGACAATCAGTTCCAGAGAGACTGGAGGGGCCCTGAGGTGACATGGAAAGGGAGAGGAGCTCAGTCATCCTTACAAGGGCATCAGATATGTGCATAAAGCCAAGTTAGTTTTTCAAGACCAGAGCAGCAGCTCACCAAATCAGCAAAGAACCACAGTCAGTGTCACATAGAGATGAGTAATTTTCTAGCTGAGCCCTTTTCAAATTCCTGACTCATAAAATTATGAAAGTGAAGAAAATATAAACTCCAAAAGAGTTCAACATCAGGCCAATCCTCTAAACTAATATGGTAGACAGTAGTCACACACAAGGCCCACTTTCTTAATTTTTTGCTTTGTTCATTCAACAAGTACAACAAATGCCAACACTTCTCTGGAACTGGGGATCCAATAATGAGCAGAGAAAATTTTCTGCTTTCATTTGCCTTTCATGGGAGCGGTAGAGTAAAGATTAGACAATTAACAATAACCTAAGTGACAAATGATCTTATATTTTGGTAAAATATTTCAGTATATTGAATTATGTATCTTTCTGTAATTCTATTTTTATTGTATTCCAGAGTGTACAATTCTATACTTAGTAGTTTTAATCCATCATTGTTAAATGGTTTCATAACTAAGAGTATCCCTTTACTTCTGTCTATCTTCAGTATCCCTAAAAAGCACTTTGAATATAACCTGCATTCTTTCATACATTTGAGACCCAACACCATATTGACTCTCCTGATAGATTATCTTATAAATGGTGTTATTCAGACCATTAAAGGTATGCATTTTGATGCCCCTCAGATGCAAACTTCCACAGCAAAAGTCAAATTTAGAAGGCAAATTTCAAAGACTCAATATCCCAAACTAGCTCCTAGTTTATTTTTTATTTTCTCATTTTCTGCTTACATTCATTTTCACCTTCCTTTTTCCTCAAGAATATATCTTATTATCCAGTTAAAAAAACAAACAACCAAAAAACAAAACAAACAAAAACACTTCTCCAGTTAGTGTATGTAGTAGTCTTAAATTAAAAAAAAAAAAAAAAACTACAGAAGATTGCTTTTACCATGAAAAAGGTATTGAAACACCAAGTTGCATATTACTATGTACAAAGTATACAGATGGTTTTAGGAATCAAAGGAGTACCTGGTGCCTATGTATAAATAACAGCCAGGTGCCAAATTATCTTTATTTCTGTCTATCTCAGAGCCTGAATACATTATGGAGTTGATTTTTTTTTTTTAATCCCTGAAGGCCAGTTAAGCACCAAGAATTTCCAAGTAAAAATTAAGTAGTCATTTTTTTCTGGTGATAAAAACATTTAATTTCTCCAAACCCATCTGATGATATGAAGAGGAAAGTTTATGAGTTGAAAGACAGTGCTAGGTAGCGTTGAGGAATAGGAGTGTGGAGTTATTTGCTGCTGGTAGAACTTCCTTAACTACCAGGAATATTGGTCCACATCTCAAGTTTTAGATAACTGAGAAAATAACCACCCACATATCAAGATGTTCTTGTTATTCTAAATTCAAAAATAAGACTAAGTTGTCTAAACCATTATTAATGACAAGGTTGACTAGCAGCTAAGATCATGGACTTTGAAATCAGACTGACTTATGTTGAAATCCCAGTTTTGTTACTCATTTTAATTCTGAACCCAGTTTTCTCAGTTGTAAAATGATAACAATGATCATTGGACCCACTATTAATTTATTTCCCAAAAACTTGTTTATTGAACAAATGCTAGACATTATTCCATGTGTGGGAGATACAGTAGTAAACACAGCAGACAAAACACATGGAACTTACATTCTTTTAGGGGAAACAGACAATATAAAAATGGCAAGAAGTGCTATGGGGGAAAATAAGCAGAAACTAAGGTTAAAGACTTCTGGGAGTATAGAGAAATTTTATGAGGGTATTTAAGGAAGCACATATTGAGAATGTGACATTTGAACAATGTATAAAAGGAGGTAAGAAAGTGTACCATTGGGTTTCTATTTTAATAAATACATCCTAGCTGGAAAGCACAGTTTTAAGTGTGACAATCCAGAGGTAGGAAGTGAGCACTCTAGTACTGGGCACTGGCACCAGGTGTACAGTGAATAGAGGCCAGGGAGGGCTGCATACTCTTGTTGTCAAACAGAGTTCCCATTAATTTTATTTTTCAAAACAAGTAAAAACAAATAATACATGGGTCTTAGAAAAAATTTGGGAAAAACTCAGGAATAATATGCTGAAGTTTCAGAGGAATAATATATTTTATTTATCCTAATCATATTATTTTGATATATTTTGACACATCTGACATTGGGATTCAGATAACAATGTGTTAAAAAATTTTATGATTTAATGGTCATTTTTTTCTTAGTTGTACAAAAAACAATGATGCATCTTTTAATTGATGGCATTATAGACTCGATGAAATATGGTAGCTATGTAAATTACTTGAAAAAATAATGAGGATGAAAAAATTAGAAAACTTTTGCATCCTTCACAGAAGGTAAGAGTTCTCAATTTCTCGGGAAAAAAAAGAAACAAGCAAAAGGACATAACAGGTCTAGGTTTAAAAGGTGATAGGAAAACACACACCAAAATGAAAAAAAGGGTCAAATGGAACACAATGATCATACAGAAAACCATATTTCATTTTGAGAATTAAATGTTGCTGTGGAGATTGTAAATGTTGAGATGCCTATGGAGCAGTAATGAATAAGATAAACTTAAGAAGTTTTCCTTTTCCTAGAACTAAGCAGAAAAGTGCAAAGGGGTAAAATTGATAAGTGAGAAGGTGATAGTGATAGATTTGCCTCCAACAAAATGGAGGCCTCATACCAGGACTGAGGAAAAAATGCTGGACAGGAACACAAACAGTCATTAAAGACAAAACAAAATAAATATTCTTGATCTGAAAGTGACACAAGTATATAGAACAAACTAATTTGACATTTTGCCAGTACATACAACAATTTTTTTGAGACAAAGAACTGTAAACATTTAGTGAGAAAAAAGTGAAGAAAGATAGATTATTCATAAATGAGCACAAACCAGGACAAACTCTGGCTTTCTTCTGTATCAGTAAATGCTTAAAAAATAAAACAACAGTGAATACAAAGAAGTAAGGAAAAAATATGTTCTCCTAAGAATTTTGTACTCAGACAAATTACGTTTCCAGTGTGAGGGCTACAACCCCCCTTCCAATTAGGTGGTGTCTGTGCTGGGTGCTCTCTTGTCATAAGGAAAATTAATCCTAACTTCAGCTGAGTAGCTACATTTGAAGACTTCACCAAAATATAATCTTGAACTTGCTTCTATTTAAGAAATTTCAAAAACTTGACTGTGAGCAACAATATTTATGAGGATTTTCTGTAGGGTACTACTGACATCCAATTTCATAGACAGGTATTCATCAACTGTGTTCATGTGAACATAAATATTCCTAGAATTATTTGTAGAAACACAAAAAAATTTCTGTGATGAATATGCCAGGAACATGCTGATCTAAACTAAGTTAAACAGAATTCTCTTCTACAGTATTCCGCAGAGCTTGTAAGAAGCAAACATGCTTTATAAATCTTTAAGAGTAGTATATAGTGTACAGTATTCAAACATATCCATTTCCATTGCATCCCTAAAACACACGGAAATCCCTTATCATTATTTCACATAGTACTAATACTCCGTAGACCATTCTTTGGGAAATGGACTTGAGATAGTTTTAAAATGTATCCCTGTAAATGCCGTGTTTGTTTTGATCTGTTCAGCCTGCATTGGGAGAGGTTATAAGAGATTTACCTATAAAACCCTTGATCATATCAACTACATTGCATAGTGGTGTTGTCTTTACATGAACCAACAGGAGAAATATTCCGCTGGTCTTAATACTGAGAGTGGTTGTGATTCTCCTAAGAAACAAATATATTTGTTACTATGAACCTCCTAACTTATTGAGTTTTTCTTTTTACATTGTCTGCTAAAAAACCTACAGAAAAAACAAAATTGTGGTCAACTTCCCTGGAATGTGTAAAAGAGAAAGATGTAAACAGGGAAGAGAACAGCAGTACGATGATGGGCTTGGCAGTGTCTGTCCCACCACCCAGATCTAGCCTTCACAGTGGACTTGACCCCCATGAGTCCTTCCAGAGTTGTGAGCAAAAGCTACAGAAACTGCTTTTCATGAGAGATATTATGAGACTCGGTATAAGCAATGCTGCTCTGGACACAGGTGAATACATGGCAGGAGAGAGCATTTCCCTTCCCATTTGTGCTCTGACACAAGTAGGACTGAGTTATTGTTTTGGCACCTTAGGAGTTTGGCAGTTAGAGGACAGTAGCGTTTACGCTAAAGAAGGACTTGTTCTTCCCAGAGGGGCAGTGGCACCTCGGACAGCAGAGTCTCAGTGAAGACAGCCAAGAATGGCTGCAGACTGATACTGAGACACATGGAAATTTCAGAAATGCTTGAGGAGAAATTCTCAGGCATGAGTTCCTGCACTTATAAGGATGAGGGCTAAACAATGTGTGGAATTTAGGTACAAATGTTAATATTAGTGCATTATTTCCTTAGGATGGTGGGGCCTGGGATTATCTGGGCTTCTTGTTTCGATACTAGCTCCAATTACTTACTTTTATTTTCTTTAATCTTACTTTTTTAACATTAAAAAGTTTTATATTATGGTATATCTCTTATTAATGCACATTAGATAATGACTTAAATAATTAGATAAAACTAATTATTAAATACATGATTAAATAATTGATATTTCACAGTAGAAGAAACTCAAATGATCAATAAACATGTGATGGCAGTAGGAGCTTGTGGTGGACAGAATAAGGATCCCTCGGAGATGTTCACCACTTACTCAGCAGTACCTTTGAATGTGTTGTCTTATATGGCAAAAGGGACTTGATGTGGTTAAGGATTTTAAAATAAGGAGAGCAACCTGGATTAACTAGGTGGGTCCAGTATAATCACAAGGATGCTTATAAAGCAGAAGGTGGAGGCAGAAGAGTCAGAGGAGATGGTGCAATGCAATCAGAGGTCAGAGGGACACAGCCGTGAGTCAAGGAATGTGGGCAGGCACTAGAAGCTGGAAAGGGCAAGGAACAGATTCTTCCCTAGAGTGTCCAGAAGAAATGCAACTCTGTAAGTATCTTGATTTTAGCACTGTAAGACCCATTTAGGACTTCTGACCTCAAGAACTGTAGGAAAATAAATGTGTTATTACAAGCTATTAAATTGGTAGTAATCTGCTACAGCAGCAATAGAAAACCCATATAAAACGTCAATGAGATACACTTTATTCCTACTAAATTTTCTTTTGTGGATAGCACTAAATTTTTAGAGAGTTTAGGAAATATAGAGCTCATATACCACTAGTATAATATAAATTGGTACCTTTCCAGAAGGTAAGCTACATGGACCAAGTTCTAAGTCCTTAAAATAATTTTAGCATTTTGACCCACTAAACTAAACTTCAGGAATTTATAGTGAGAAAATAATCAGACACATGTACAAATATTTTTGCATAGTGATTTGTATTTAGATATTACATATGCCAAAACTGGAACCAAATTAACGATCCAATTATATGGAAACGGTTTGGACAAGCTTCACTATATCCATGCCAAGAAGTATTATACAGTGGCCAACTCCATAAAATGCTAAGGGAAAGAAGCAGACATCCAAACTTATGTAAATTACAACTCTAATATTGTAAAGGTAGACATAAATAAAGTTATATACAGGAAAAAATTAATTAAAATACACTAAAATAACTGATTATTTTTGTATTATAAGATTTTGTGTGATTTTTATTTTCTCCCTTATATAGTACTGATTTTTAAATGTATTTCCCACAGAATTAATGCATTACTTTTATAATCATAAAAATTAAATATGAAATGTATATTTAATATACTGTTATGAGGAAACTCAATACATAAAACATATCATTGTTGCTATGTCAGGAGTGGATGTGGCAAGCTCAGAATCCTCACAGTTCTCCTTTTTGTACCATTGTCCTGCAGCCCTCCTTTTCCCCCTCCCCCCTTTCCTGGATTCCCACGGACCTCTGAGCTTCTAGGGAGCATAGTGTGAAAATCACTGATCTAATCCAGTTCACTCATTTTCCTGAAATCCAAGAAACCTAAGTGAAAAACTGTATTGTAAAGCTAGATCTAGAAGAAATGTTTTCTAGCTCCTAAGGCAGTGTGCTTCCAGTTATATTAAACTGCACTTCACATTTCCCCCAGACTGGTTTGAAAAAAGTATGAGTATCTGAATGTCTCCTTTTCTACCGAGACATCTTGCTATAGAAAAAGAAAAAAAATAAAAATAACAAGAGGACTCCAGCTCATGCTTAGCAACTCAAATAAGAGGAATGTTTAGTCCACAAATCCATTTGGAATCTTGAAAATCTTAGCCTTTTGCCCTGTAATCCTTTATGGGAGAAAACATATGTATTATGTTTGTCAATAAAAGAGTTGTAGTGTTTTGTTTTGTTTTTAATTGGGCCCCAAATACACAGAACTTACTGTAGAGTTGCTCATTCTTTCCACGGTGTGTTCAGATCAGCAGCAGCATTAGATTCTCATAGGAGCGTGAACCCTACTGTGAACTGCGCATGCGAGGGATCTAGGTTGCGCGCTTCGTATGAGAATCTAATGCCTGATGATCTGAGGTGGAGCTGAGGCAGTGATGCTAGCACAGGGGAGCGGCTGCAAATACAGATTATCATTAGCAGAGAGGTTTGACTGCACAGAGACCATAATAAATCAATTGCTTGCAGACTCATATCAAAACCCAGTCAGTGAGTGGCAAGTGACATTTAAGCTGCATCTTGTGGCAGGCTTTATAGTGGCAAGTGAGTTGATGTACTGCAATTGTACAGCTGCATCTGGTGGCAGGCTTTAAGTCAGAATCCGACACTTATTTTAGTCTGAGTGTGGCCTGCACATTATTTCATTTACATTAAATAATGTAAATAATCCACGCCTCTTCCCCACACTGTCTCAGTCATAGTTTTGGTAAGCTAACCCTAGCCAAAATGAGTAAAAAACAAACGTCGCTGGAGAGCTTCTTCGAAAAGGGGGAAAGACCCAATGATGAGACAGCAGAAGACTCTCTAAGACTGCCAACAAAAAGAATCGTGCATTAAAAGAAAATATTGAGTCCTATTAAATTACAACAGGGTTCATTGGAACAGGTGATTCACATTCTTCAAGCCTGCTTTGTATAATATGTGGCAAGTGGCTATCCAGCGAAGCCATGAAACCTTCAAAACTGCTTCACCACATGGAGACCAAGCATGTTGCATTAAAAGACAAGCCTTTCTTTGTAGAACAGAAGCAGTTACTGAAGGCCACCACTTCATCAAGTGTGTCTGCACTGAGAACATCATTCTTAGTGGCTGACCACATTGCTAAAGCTAAGAAGCCCTTTACTATTGGTGAAGAATTGATCCTGCCTGCTGCTAAGGACATTTGTCATGAACTTTTAGGAGAGGCTGCAGTTCAAAAGGTGGCACGTGTTCCTCTTTTGGCTAGCACCATAACTAGATGCATTGATGAAATAGCAGAGGATATTGAGACAATTGTTAGGATTAATGAGTCACCGTGGTACACAATACAAGTTGACAAGTCTACCGATGTTGACAATAAGGCAACAGCGCTTGTTTTTGTGCGATATATTTTTCAGGAGGATGTGCATGAGGATATGTTATGTGCACTTTTTTTGCCAACCAACACCACAGCTGCAGGCCTATTCAAGTCTTTGAGAATGAATACATATCAGGAAAACTGAATTGGTCATTTTGTTTCGGTATATGCACAGACGGAGCGGCTGCCATGACTGGACGTCTTTCTGGTTTCACTACTCAGGTCAAAGAGGTCACTGCTGAATGTGCGTCTACGCACTGTGTCATCCATAGAGAAATGCTGGCTAGCCGAAAAATGTCCCCCGAACTTAACAATGTTTTTCAGGGTATGATTAAAATTATCAACCACATTAAAGTACATGTCATTAACTCATGTCCTCATGTCTGTTCATGCAGCTCTGTGAGGAGATGGACACACGTCTTCTCTTATACACAGAAGTGAGATGGCTTTCTAAACGTAGAACACTGGCCAGAGATTTTGAGTTATGGGAGCCGCTCCAGAGATTCCTTTTAGAAAAACAGTCACCACTGGCAGCACATTTCAGTGACACAGAATGGGTTGCAAAACTTGCTTACTTGTGTGACATATTCAACCTGCTCAACAAAACTCAATCTGTCACTTCAAGGGAGAATGACAACTGTTTGAGTCGGCAGATAAAGTGGCTGCATTCAGAGCCAAACTGGAATTATGGGGGTGACGAGTGAACATTGGGATTTTTGACATGTTTCAAACATTAGCAGAGATTTTGAAAGAGACTGAGCCAGGGCCTTCTTTCTCCCAGCTGGTGCATGATCACCTATCTCAGCTTTCTAAAGAGTTTGAGCATTACTTCCCAACCACACCCCCAGATGGGACCATCTAGTTGCAGGAAAACAAGCTCAGGGCTCCCACTGATTCTGCATTATGGTGAGTTGTATAATTAATTCATTATATATTACAATGTAATACTAATAGAACTAAAGCACACAATAAATGTAATGCACTTGAATCGTGCCGAAAGCATCCCCACCCACAGTCCGTGGAAAAATTGTCTGCCACAAAACCGGTCCCTGGTGACAAAAACCTTGGGGACCGCTGGTATATGGTGTGCTCATGGGTCACACAGCGAGTTCTCAGGTAAAGAGAGTGAGAGAGCATGAGAGCAGATCTGGGGCTCTACCTTTGTTAGTGTCCAAAGGTGGGGTGCCTAGAGTTTCCTAGAAATCATTTTGTTCTCAAATATTTATCATTTACCTTCCATTCCTATTGCTGCCACCTTTCAGAACCAATTCCCTAGGAGTTTGGTTAATCTCTCTGCTTCCAATCTCTGCCTCACACTTGAACCTGACTTCCTATCCCTGCCTCACCAACACCATCACCAGTCTCTGCTGAAAAGCTCTCAAAAAATCATCTTTCAAATCACATATTTCCATATCAAGCAGTGCTCAATAAGAGCTAGTTCTTCTATCCACAAATCCAAAATCTTTAGTTATATTTGTAAAGACTTTTACATTCTCTGACTACATATTTCACCCAAACTTATTTCTCAAAACTTCTCAGCATAGATACTCCATTTCAACCAAGTTTACCTCTTTATTGTTTCTTACACATCCTTGATCATTTCATTAGTATATGTGTCTTTGCTCAGCTTTTTCCCCAAAACCATTTCCCCCAGTTCTTTGGAAAGTCTCTCTTTGTCCTTCCTATATAACCAAACAATATTTATCATGTAAAACCTAAATCAAGTTCCATTAATTAAGCTTATAATCAGTTTCCTAGAATTCTGGATGCCTAGAATTCAATTCTAGCATATTGAATTCCATTAAGTCTGGTACTTTGTTATTTTCTGATTTGATAAATATACAACACCAACACATTCTATTGTATTTGAAGTACATATACTCATCCAAATTATGTATGCATTGTACTTGATGAATGGTTAACCCACGTAAACTCATGAGATGTGCTTATAGAGATAGGCTCTACTAATCAAGAGTGAAGTCAAGGTTTCTCCTCCAGTTGTAATTCTCATATCACCCAGTCTCTGTACCCTTTTTCACCTAACCCATGTGTCTCTGCCATCTTAATGACACCACATTCTCCTGCATATCACTTCTCTAAAACCTTGTATGTTTCTCTTGAGTGAGTCGCTTCCTCTGAAAAACACCTCTGAACCAACATATTCTATCTCCCTTGTTCATGATCTCATTCTTCACTTTCTCTCTCCTTCTCTTTCTTTTTCCCTCTTTATATAGTGGGCTCATCTTTTCTCATAACTTCGCCCATGTCCTCCAGGTGAATAAATCGTATATCCTCATTTCCTTTCTGATGTCTCTCCTAAATTTCATGCTCATATTTCTAGTAGTTTCCTGCATATTTTTATTTGTATTCATCTTTTGTATATTATTTATAATAGTTAAACCTCTTGATTTTTTTTCAAAATTCATGTTTTTGAAATCTTCTCTCTACTAATGTAATTACCATCTTCTCACTAATTCTTACCAAATGTCTCAGCTGTGTTTTCTATTTCTGCTTTCCCAAAGGTCTGGTGTCTTCTTGAGCAGCATGATTCAATAATTGATATAGAACTTGTCAAGTGAACCACATTTTTTGCTGTGTTTGGAACAAAAGTGCATGAAAGTTCTTTTTTTTACTTGGGTAATGTTTCAAAATTTATGGGGGATATTCCACTAAAATAAAATACATCCCCTCTCACCACTTCATTTCAACATTGTACTGGAAATCTTACCTCATGCAATAAGACAATAAAAAGAAATAAAAGATATGCAAATGGTAGAGGAAGAAGTAAAACTATCTTTGTTTGCAGATGACATGATTGTCTAAAAATCCAAACAAATTGACAAAAAAATTCCTGGAACTAGTAAGTGATTATAGCAAGGTTTCAGAATACAAAGTTAATTTACCAATGTCAATCACTTTCCTCTACACCAGAAATGACCGAGTGCAATTTGAAATTAGAAACCCAATGCCATTTAGGTTAGCAACCAGAAAAACAAAATATTTAGGTATAAATCTAATAAAGCATGTACAATATTGATATGAAGAAAATTATAAAACCCTGATAAAAAAATAAAAAAACTAAATAAATGGAAAAATAGTCCATGTTCATGGATAAAAAGACTCAACAAGATGTCAATTTTTCCCAAACTGATCTACAGATTCAATACAATCTCAGTCAAAATCCCAGCAAGTTGTTTTGTGGATATTGACAAACTGATTCTAAAGTTTTATATGGAGAGGCAAAAACCCCAGAATAGCCAACACAGTATTTAAGGAGAAGAACAAAGTTGGAGGACTGACACTACTTCATTTCAAGACTCACTCTAAAGATACAATAATCAAGACACTGTAGCATTGGTGAGAAAAAAAATAGACAAGTAGATCAGTGGAACAGAAAAGAGTTACCAGAAACAGACCCCCATGAATATAGTCAACTGACCTTTGACAAAGGAGCAAAGTTAATACAATAAAGAAAAAAAGTTTTTCAACAAATGGTTCTGGCACAACGGGGCATTCACATGCAAAAAATGGATCTTACTCAGACTTTACACCCTTCACAGAAGTTTACTAAAAATGGATCATAAACCTAAATGTAAGATGGAATATTATAAAACTCCTAGAAGATAACTTAGAAGAAAACCTACATGACCTTGGGTATGACAATGAATTTTTAGATAAAACACCAAAGGGATAGTCCATGAAAGTAATAATAAACTGGACTCCATTAAAATTAAAAACTTCTGCTCTGCAAAGGATAGTGTCTAGAAGATCGGAAGACAAGCCACAGACTAGGAGGAAGTATTATAAAAATACATCTGATAAAGGATTATTACCCCAAATGTACAAAAAACCCTTAAAACTCATCTATAAAAAAACAAACAACCCAATTTAAAAATGGGCAAAAGACCTGACCAATGTATATCAAGAAGATATACAGATGACAAGTAAGCACATAAAAAGTTGTTCAACATCATATGTCATTGGGAAATTGCAAATTAAAACAGCAAGGAGATACCATTACACTCCTATTAAGATGGCCAAAGATGAAAACGCTGACAACACCAAATGTTGATAAGGATGTGGAGCAAAAAGAACTCTCATTCATTACTAGTGGAATGCAAAATGGTACAGGCACTTTGGAAGACAGTTTGGCAGTCTCTTACAAAACTAAACACACTCTTACTGTGCAATCCAGCAATCAATCTCCTTGACATTTACTCAAATTAATTGAAAACTTATGTCCACACAAAAACCTTCACATGGGTGTCTATAGCCTCTTTACTTATAATTGCCAAAGCTTTGAAGCAACCAATTTGTTCAGTAGGTTAATAGATAAATAAACAATGGTATAGCCACATAATGAAATATTACTCAGTGCTGAAAAGAAATGAGCTATCAAACCATGAAAAAGCATGGAGGACATTTAAAGCCATATTACTAAATGAAAGAAGCCAATCTAAAAAGGGTACATATTATGAATCCAATTATATGACATTCTAGAAAATGCAAAACTATGGTGATAGTAAAAAGTTCAGAGGTTGCAAGGGCTTGAGGGAAGGAAGGATTAAATAGGTGGAGCACAGAGGATTTTTAGGACAGTGAAACTATTCTGTATGATACAGTAATGGTGGATACATATCATTATACATTTTTTGTCAAAACCCAGAGAATGTACACCACCAAGAGTGACCCCAATGTGAACTATAGACTTCCTGTGATAATGATGTATCAATGTAGATTTATCCATTGTACCAGGGGCAGGGCTTTATGGGAAATCATTCTACCTACCACAGAATTTTGCTGTGAACCTAAAACTGCTCTAAAAAAATAAAGTCTACTTATATGCCAAAAAAATTTTTAAAGACACAAAAGACAAAATAAGAATACATTTTCTTTCAAAGGCAAGATAACAATGTTTTAATTTCTTAAAAAGTACAACATTGGTATTTTCTACTTGTAGATCACACAATAAGTTTGAAGTTGCATGATAAATTATCACAGATACTTAGGGAACTACATTTCTAGAAACACACTTGCATTTCTTGTCATTGTCCTCTTCCTTTGTAATAGGAATAGCCCAAGTTTAGCTTGCATAAATTTAGGGGGAATGACTTTTTTTTTTTTTGCTGTACGCAGGCCTCTCACCGCTGTGGCCTCTCCCGTTGCGGAGCACAGGCTCCGGACGCGCAGGCCCAGCGGCCATGGCTCACGGGCCCAGCCGCTCCGCGGCACGTGGGATCCTCCCGGACCGGAGCACGAACCCGCGTCTCCCGCATCGGCAGGCGGACTCCCAACCACTGCGCCACCAGGGAAGCCCAGGAATGATTTCTTTACATGAGTGAGAGGATGTAGAAATTAAAAACTCTAAAAAGAGTCTGGAGAATAAAAACCTAGGGAAAGCATACCTTGAATATTCTAGACCACTAAGCAGAGTTTTCAGGATAGGTGGATAGCTTTCATTTCCTAATTACACAAGTAATATACAATAAAATTCTACACAAGTGAGATAAATGCCTAATTGAGGTCAGCCCGGCTAACACTGAAGTCTGGTTGTCAATGTCTCCCAGGATTCTTGTCTATTTTCCTCTTTGCTTCTGTCTTTGCTCTGATACTGATTATTTTCTGCTCTTTGCCTATCATTCTATTTTTGAACAACTACCCTGAGATAGAAACCAGTAATGCAAGAGGAACTGTAAAAGCTGCTTTCAACTTTCAGATGAACGGCTTTCCTGTCTGAAAGTTACCACAATTGCTTTCACTGAATAACCAGCTCTCATTGTTTTATGAAAGGTTTTCATCTGCTATGCCATGCATCTAAAGACTAAGGCTTGCAACACATTATTTTTTCATGCTGTACCCTGATGCCTATTGTAAAGCTTCTGAATGATTGACAGGTGCCAGCTAGACAAGTTTCCATGTGGTAAATCTTAAAACATATTTAGAAGGCAGTAAAAAGAACACTGCTAAAAATGTTTTGCCACTTTTAAGACTGATCAAGCAGTTTAACTGATAAATCCCCCCTTAACATAAAAGAACAAAAACTGTTAAACTACTACATATAATTTTTATTATTAAGCAGTAATGTTATCTATTTTTTGAAAAAACACTTTACTTCCTTGCAAAGTAGGAGAATACCCTAAATCAAAATGTTTATTTTTTAGAAGTAATGCCACTCAGTTGACTAATATCCAGCCACTGACTAAGGGTAAAATATTGAAGAGTGATACACTCAGCTTCTTAAACATCTAAACAGTAACTAAACTGAAGAATGTGAGGTGACAAATTTTATTTCTCATAATTTCTATGTATTCAGTTTCATAAAGAAGAAAAAATATATTCTCTGGCAATGGTATCTTTTACAAATAGAAAGTATAAAACTACTTTTGTAGAGGAGTAGCAAAGAATTTGTGTTCATCTTCATATTATCACATTAGTATCTATTGAATTCCTACCAATACAAGGGGCTGTGAGTAATGTAATCTTCAGACCCTGTTAGCTAGACAAACTGATAATGTAGTTGTACTCTTTTTGATCCTAGTTCTCCTCAAGATTAAGATCATGGGGTAAGAAATGTACTCAGTGTAGTTAACTTATTCTGCAACCAAAAATGTATGGATAGGGCTTCCCTGGTGGCACAGTGGTTGAGAATCTGCCTGCCAATGCAGGGGACACGGGTTTGAACCCTGGTCTGGGAATATCCCAGATGCCGCGGAGCAACTAGGCCCGTGAGCCACAACTACTGAGCCTGTGCGTCTGGAGCCTGTGCTCCACAACAAGAGAGGCCGCGACAGTGAGAGGCCCGCGCGCCGCGATGAAGAGTGGCCCCCGCTCGCCACAACTAGAGAAAGCCCTCGCACAGAAACGAGGACCCAACGCAGCCAAAAATAAATAAATTAATTAATTTAATTTAATTTAAAAAAATGTATGAATAGAACTTGGAATTTCT
The DNA here is from genome assembly GCF_963455315.2 of Globicephala melas. Taxonomy (NCBI): domain Eukaryota; kingdom Metazoa; phylum Chordata; class Mammalia; order Artiodactyla; family Delphinidae; genus Globicephala; species Globicephala melas. The sequence goes on from NC_083315.2 coordinate 119,874,557, forward strand.
TGAGTGTATAAGTAAATTTTAATTATTTATGCTATGTTTCCCTTCCAATGACATAATATGATTTTTATGCTAAAAATCAAAATCTCTACAAGTCAGACCTCTATAGCTTTTCCACTAACTGTAATATTTTAAATGTATATTTTCTGAGAAAATAAGGTTTTGAAATAGCATTGAAATAACAGTTCTTGTGATTTTGGGTTATACTAATGTTGTGTAATGCGATAAATAAACGTGTAAGTTTGTTGTGGTATATTATTTTATTTTGTTGATTTTTCAAAGAATATGAGAAGTATGGCATAAAACATATATATATTAAACATTCAACCAATATATAAAATGACATAGAATAAGAATCAAGTCCCAAAAGAGAGAGGAGGAAATAATGTGTGTGTGTGAGTATGTGTGTGTGTGTGTGTGTGTGTGTGTGTGTATGAAAGTACTCTCATAAATAAAATTTTCTGTCATGAGAATTTTTTTCTAGATGAAAATACTAACAAGAATATCTCATATTTCTTCTTATTTAAAGAACACTGACCTATGTACTGGGTAGTCTTTCAACAAGATATTTATAAAATGATATTCCATATTATCCATATAGATATTTTCATATAACCTTCAAAGAAACTAAGGCATAATGTTAAATCACGCCCTAAGGAAATTTCTATGGAGCATTAAAGAAATTGAAATAGGGTTGAAGATTTCTGGTAATCTGACTTGCCACAGGTGCAGAACCTAAGGAAACTAAAGCAGTGATTCTCAAGTTGTGGTCTCCAGATCAGAAGTGTTAGCATCAGAGAGGATCTTATTCGTGTGACTATTCAGGTCCTACATCAATTCTATTGAATCAGAAACTTCTAGGGCAGGGAAGGAAATCTTTATTTTATCAAAGCTCTTCTGATGATTCTGAATCACACTAAAGGTTGAGAACTACTAATCCAGCGCGACATTTCTCAGAATGTGTTTCATGGAACATTAGCTCCAGGAAGTATTCCAGGGAGGAAAAAATAATTGTTCTAGTTAAAAAACAAAACAAGACTTTGTGTGAAAGTTAAACAGATTTCTTTAAGCTTTCCTCAGGGTTTAATGTGATACACTTGCCTTAATACCACAGAGTTGGTTCTCCAACCAACAGCATTAGTATCACAGGGGAGCCTGTTAGAAATGTATATATCAAATCGCATCCTGAAACTATTGAATTTGAATCTGCATTTTACTGCACATTAAGTTTGCAAAGCACTGTGCTGAAGTGTGAACTAGGGGATATGACAGAGTGCAGATATGATATGCAATCTGCTAAAAATGCAGTGGAGCCAGTAATGGGAAAATCTGATCCAGAGATGTGTGTCCAACATATGGTTAGAAATCATTCATGTCTAGGATGACCTGGGTTGCAAAAGGCAGAAGAAAAGCATCCCCTTATACAGTATTCTTTTTCACTGTGAGTCGGGGGCAGGTGGCAGAGCTGGGGTTAGATGAAGAGGATGTCTTAGAAATAACCAGAACACTTGTTTTCAAATGTTTAATGTTGTTTTCAAGGTACTGTCCACCAGAGAAACAGAAAGTAAAAATATTAGTCTATGAACATAGGAAAAGGAGATGTGTACAAAGATAGTTGATTTAACAGAGTATATTTAAAATCTCTTTTTACTAAACGGATTTAACTTTAAATGGCAAAACCTGATAGTAGTTCACATTGAAAGAATGGTTCCAAGAAGGATTTAAATAGCTTTGGAATTAATGCAAAATGAGAAAAGTCTTCCAATAATAACATGGTCATATCCAGTGGTTTCTTCCTTAAAGCCACATAATATTTTCCTCACATTTCCAACAGAGCATCAGCTGGATGGTCTAAAATTACCAACAACTATAAATAGCTAAGGTATTAAAGCTATCATTAAGAAATCAGAAGTAAGATATAATAATGTGTTTTCTGCTATACGCTCTAGCAATATACATAATTTATGATAAAATTAGAAGCAAAAATGTAAAAGAAGATAATTCATCTAATTTTTATAAAATGTCTGTATGAGATTAAAAGTAATTGCAGTTTGGAAGTTTTGCCTACTTGGGTAAAAATACTAGGTATTATTTCACTATAGTTAAAGTGACTCACAACTGTGAACCCAGTAAGATGCAATTTTATTGAACTATTAATTTAAAAAATAATAATTTTCTGAAAAACAGAAATATCTAGAAAGTGATCATTCTTCTTACTATTATTAGAACATAATGATGATGCTATTTGATGCTATCTCATATAGTACTGTTGTAAATATACCAAAATATTTTCAAGTAGAATTATATTATAATAAAAACATATAATTACTTTAATGGAAAATGGTATTTTTCTTCTTACTATCTTGTGAAAATTATAACACTTAATTTTCACATATTAACTGTGTATTTAATTAAAGCTAGATAACTAGTCAGGCAAAATAACCAGTACTAGAATTTGTAATACCTGGGTCCAGATAACAAAAGAGAAATCCTATTTTGGAATGTAGTGGAAATTCTAATCATGCTTAAATTTATTATACATAGAAGAACCATTTAAAAGCTACCATTTTGCCATGAAAAAAGAGTATTTATTAAACACTTACCTTTTAAAAGAGTTATTGAAGGAAAGGACTATGATTTTGGGAAGCTGGTGCCTGTTAAGGAAAAACAGATGCTTTGATGCATTCATGCCCTCTACTGTCCCCTTTTGGCTTGAGAATCTTTCTTATATTTGCAAAGACGAAGATTTCTTTCAGGCCCACTTGTGAAAATATCACATATATGGAACCCCTGCTGCATGAAGCAAAAAAAAAAAAAAAAAAAAAAAATCACTAACTGTGGAAGAGATGTGTTTTGTCCTCCTCACTGCAAATGCATTTTCCTATGTTGCTTTCTTAATGACCTTGGAAACTTCTAAATAATAATTACAGGATCACAGGGATCTTGTGGCCATATATACACGGTTTTTTGGTCCATGTATAAACTTTGGCAAGACCAGTGTCTTTTTATCTTTATATGCCCAGCACCAACAACACTCCTCCTCAAGAAGATACTCGTGTATTTCTTGAACGCATGAATAGCCAGGTCAGTAAATATCAGAGTGTCAAAGCAGAAGGACCCTTCTGCTTTCTGAAATACAGAAATTTTAGAAAGGTATTGGACTACACTGGGATTCATGAGTCTAAATAAAATCAATTATTTATTTAGTAGAATTATTGAACTTGAGGTCATTTAGTACTGCAGTGTCTTGTTTGGGATTTGTGGACTCAATTTAGCTGCCATTGTATTGGAAGTATCTGCATTAGTTTTAATATTTCAAAAGGCCTAAACATTTGCACAGAGTAAGTAAAATTCTAAGATCCTTTGCTTTAGCTGAATTTATACCAATTATGATGAGTTTGTAGAGGCAAGTATATATGACATTAAATAATTTAATATATGTAATTTAAATGTGTGTACATGCATATATGTATAGGATTTATATAAAGAAAAGTTAAAAGATAGGTTAAAAAATTAGAAATAATTTCTCCCGTGCCAAATGATTCATCTAAGTCTAATGTCTACTTGGTAAACAGGCCAAGACAAACATCTGACTTTACTTCCTAATCTAGTATTCAGTTTCTGGAATAATAGGGAAGTTTATTTCACTACGAGGTAGGAACTACATTAAAGGAGAAAATGTAACAGCATTACCTTTCAAATTTAATAAAGCAACAAAGATAAAAATTATGAATTTATATTCCATAAATAGTAACTAGGCTGTAGAAATACATGATAGGGCAATTATCTTTAATTGCCTTAGAGGAAAAGGATTTAGGATGATAGAATAGGTTATAAGCCTAAGGCAAACAATGCATTCCTGTTTAGAAGACCATTATGTTTTTTTTTTATTTTAGAATAATTTTAAATTTACAGAAAAATTGTGAATGCAGAAGTTTTCCTGTACTGCACATCCAGTTCCCCCTATTATTAACAACTTATATTAGTATGGTACATTTGTTATGCTTAACTAATTTTGATACTTTATTATTAATTAAAATTCCATAGTTTATTCAGAGTTCCTTAGTTTTTACATAATGTCCTTTCTCTATTCTAGGATCCCACCCAGATATTACAGTGTATCTATCATGTCTCCTTAAGCTCCTCTTGGCTCTAGTAATTTCTCAGAATATCCTTATTATTAATAATTTTTATAGTTTTTAGAAGTACTGATCAAGAATTTTGTAGAATTTGCCTCAGTTAGGGTTTTATCATGAGTTTGTTGTTTTTATCATGATTCAACTGGGCTTATGTGTTTTGGAGAAGACTGCAGAGATAAAATGCCATTTTCATCACACCATATCAAGGGTGTATAGCATATGTGACTTACTGTGTTAACCTTTATCACCAGGCTGAGATGGTGTTTATCAGTTTTCTCAACTTTTAAGATATTTCCCCTTTCCATGCTGTACTGTTTAAAATAAAATCATTACAAATAATTCACACTTAAGAAATGAGGTATGCTTGACCTCCTTGAGGGAGGAGTATATCTGTAACCATTTGCATGTATGTTTAGATAAAAAAGAGTTCATACTGTTTCCAATAATCCCCCTTGGATCCTTCTGGTCTTCTCCCCTTGTCTCAGAATGTGATCTTATTTGGAAATAGGGTTGTTACAGATATAGTTAAGATGAGGTCATATTGGAGTACAGCAGATCCCCTAATCCATTATGACTGGGATTCTTATAAAAAGGGGAAACTTGGGCACAGATAAACACACAACGAAAACACTGTTGGTTCAAAACCTCAGGAATTCCCAGGTAAAATTCTGAAACTGGCCCCCATACACACAAGGCAAGGACAGAGCAAAGAAAGAGGCAGATCACTGCAGACTGGTAGGTGGCAATTTTGAAAAGCAAGGGAACTTACTTGCAAGGTTTGTCTTGGACAGTGATAAGTTAAGTAGATCTCCACACCTGCCTGCCAAAATCTTAAGTGTTTACATGGAAAGGTTTGATTGGGTTCAGTCACATATACCATCCAGATGGTGTCGATAACATTACTTTCTCAAGGCTATATCCTTGAAAATGGTTCCCACTGTGGGAATGCTGGGCAGAATGTACATTCCAAGGACAAGTGAGGAATGAGGAGCCTCAGATGGCCTGGGTCCAACTCCTGGGTCCACTGGCAGTCTCATCTTCTTGTTGACCTCCTCTAACACACACCATGTTAAGATTAAACATCTCCCAGCTACAAGCCAAGGAACTACCAGAATCTAGAAGAGAGACCTGGAGCAGGACCTTCCCTATTGACTTCAGAGAAAGTCAATGGCCCTAAGTACACCTTGATCTCAGATTTCTGGTCTTCAGAACTGTGAGATAATACATTTCTGTAAGTTAAGCTACCTAGTTTATAGTACATGTTATGGCAGCCCCTAGAAACTAATATGAGCAGTATCATAATTGTTAGCCTGTACCCTGAGGAGAACGGGTTGATCCATTAGAGTACAGTGTTATTGTACAGCTTTTCTTGCATTGAGTCATTTTAAAATCCACTCCTTTCCAACGTTATTAGGTCAGCAGCCTATTCCTTATGTCTCTTCACTGAGGCTGTTTCATATGATTGATTCACATATTAAGGTGTTCCATCACATTCTGCATTCTATCCTTGTGTCATTCAATTTTCTAAATGATTTTTTTATCTGCATAAAGTGAGGTTCTCATTTTGTGCTATAAAACTCTAAAGAGTTTGACAAATGCATAGTGTTATTTATTCAACTTTACAGTATCATACAGAATAGTTTCACCATCTGAAATAATCCCCTGTGTTTCACTTATTCAAACTACCCTACCTCTCCAACAAGCAAACTCCTGGAAAATATGAATCTGTTTATTGTCTCTATTTTTGCTGATTTGGAATGTCATATAATCGGAATCATACATTAAGCCTGTCCATACTGGCCTCTTTCACTAAACAATATGCATTTAAGATTCACCCATGTCTTTTTGTGGAATAATAGCTCATTTTTTATCACAATAATATTTCACTGTGTGAATGTATGACAGTTTGGTAATCCAGTCACCTACTGAAGGACATCTTAATTACTTCCAGTTTTGGGCAGTTTTGAATGTCTGATATAAACATTTGTGTGCAGGTTTTTGTGTGGAAATAAGTTTTCAAATAATTTGAGTAAATACCTAGGAATGAAATTGCTAGATCATAAGACTCTATTTAACTTTGTAAAAAAGTGCCAGGCTGTCTTCCGAAGTGTATTTTGTATTCCCATTAGCAATGAAAGAGCATTTGTTGTTGCTCTAATCCTTGCCAGTAATTGGTATTGCTAGGGCTTGGAATTTTAGCTATTCTAACAATGGTCTCTGACTCTTTTGAATTCTCACAACAAATGATGTTGATCATATTTTCGCATGTTTTTTTCCCCACCTATATATTTTTAAATTGAGGTAACTGTTCAGATTTGGGAATAATTTTTTATCAATTTCCTTATTGTTGAGTTTTAACAGTTAATTTGTATTTTTTGAACATAAGTCCTTTATCATATATGTGTTTTACAGATATTTATTTCCAGTCTGTGGCTTGTCTTTTTGTTCTCTTGGTAGTGTCTCTTATAGAATAGAAGTTCTTAATTTTAATAAAGTTTAACTTATCAGTTTTTCTTTTAAAGATAGTAGATTTAATATCCAAAATATACGAAGAATGCATATAGCTCAATGGTAAACACACACACAATCCTATTAAAAATAGGTAGAGGATCTGAATAGACATTTTTCCAAAGACATACAAATGGTGAACAGGTACATGAAAAGATGCTGAATATCACTCATCCTTAGGGAAATGCAAATAAAAACCACAATGAGATAACACCTCACATCTGTTAGAATGGCTATAATCGAAAAGACAAGAGACAAGTGTTGGAAACTGTATAGAGGTTTCTCAAAAAATTAAAAATTGAACTATCATATGATCCAGCAATTCCATTTCTGGGTATATATTCAAAAGAATTGAAATCATGATCTCAAAGAGATATCTGCACTCTCATGTTCATTACAGCATCATTAAAATAGCCAAGTTATAGATATAACCCAAATGTTCATGGGTAGATGAATGGACAAAGAAGATGTGGTATATACGTACAATGGAATATTATTTAGCCTTTTTAAAAAAGAAGGAAATTCTATCATATGTGACATCATGGATGGACCTGAAAGACATTATGCAAAGTGAAATGTCAGCCACAGAAGGATGCATAATTCCACTTAAATGAGGTATCTAAAATAGTCAAAATTAGAGAAGCAGAAAATAGAATAGTAGTCACCATGGTTTGGGGGAGGGGGAAATGGGGATTTGTTGTTCAATGAGTAAAAAGTTACTATTATACAAGATGAATCATTTCTAGAGATCTGCTGTATAACATAGTATCTGTAGTTAACAGTAAGGTATTTTACACTTAATTTATTAGGAAGGTAGATATCATATTAAATGTTTTTACCACAAGAAAACAAGCAAAACAAACAAAGGGCTCTAGGAAACTTTTGGATGTGATGGATATGTTTATTACTTGGATTGTGGTGATGTATCAAGGGTGTATGCATGTGTCCAAACACATCAATTTGTATAAATTAAATATGAGAAATTTAAAAATATTAATTATACCCCAATAAAGCTGTTTAAAAAAATACAAAGAAATTTGCAATCCTCTAACCACAAAAAGTCACAAACAAGTAAATTTAAGATGAGGAGATTATCCTATATTATCTGGATGCACCTAATACTACTATAATAATGGTTCTTATAAGTAAAAGAGGGAGACTGAAGTGTTAGTATCAGAGTGATGCAATATGTAAATAACTTGACAAAAAATTGCTGGCTTTGAAAAAGGAAGGAGTCACGATCCAAGGATGTAAGCATTCTCTAGAAGCTGGAAAAGGCAAAGAAATGAATTCTTCCCTAGAGCCTTCAGAAGAAGCATGGCCCTACAGACACTTTGATCTTAGCCCAGCAAGACCCATTTAAGACTACTAAACTCTAGAACTCTAAGACAATAGAAATACATTGTGTTAAGTCCCCCAGATTTTGGTAATTTGTTACAGAGGCAAGAGAAATCTAGTGCAGGTAGTGTGAGTCATCCAAATTTATTCCTCTTCAGCATTGTGCTGGCTATTCTAGGTATTTTCTTTTAACATAAATGTTAAAACAATTTGTTGATATCTATAATATAGATTGCTTGGATTTTGTATGGATTGAATCAATAGATCATGTTGAGAAGAGTTACATGTTAACTATATTGAATCCTTTAATCCACACACATGAAATATCTCTCAATTTATTGAGATCCTCTTTAATTTCTTTCATCAATGTTTTCTAGTTTTCAGCATATTGATCCTGTTTATACTTTATTAGATGTATACCTATTTCATTTTCTTCTTGCCATTTTGTTTTGTATTCAATTTTTAATTATTCACTGCTACTAGTTTATAACAAAGCAATTGACTTTTATATAATAACCTTGCATCCTGCAAAATTTGCTAAAGTCATTTATTAATTCTAGAATGTTTTTTTTTATTGTTTTGGAGTTTCTACATAAATAATTGTCATCTGTGAAAAAACACAGCTGTATTTCTTCCTTTCCAATCTTTGTTATTTCATTTTCTTGTGTTATTGCACTAGTTAGCACTTCATGTACAATGTTCAACAGGAGTGGTAAGTGAGGACATCAACCTTTTTCCTAGTCTTAGGAGGAAAGTGTTTACTCACCATTAAGTATGATGTTATTTGTAGGTGTTCTCTATCAAGTTGTTTCCATCTATTCCTAGTTTTCTAAGAGTTAATATCATGAATAAGTGTTGGGTCTTTTAATATTTTTCTGCATGAATTGCTATGATCTATGGTTTTTCTTCTTCAGCCTGCTGATGTGGTGGTTTACAATGATTGATTTTCTACTATTAAACCAACCTTACATCACTGGAGTAAATTCCACTTGGTCATGAGTATAATTCTTTTTTATAAATAGTTCTATTCTAGTTGCTAATTATTGTTGAGGATTTTTGTCTCTATATTCGTGAGAGATATTGTCTGTAGCTTTCAAGTAATGACTTTATTTGATTTTGGTAATAATAATGACTTCACAGAATGAGTTAGGAAATGTTATCTCTGTTTCTATTTTTTGGAAGAGATTTAGAAAATTGGTATAATTTCTTCAATTGTTTGGTAGAATTCACTAGTGGAATTACATGGGCCTGGTGCATATATTTTGGAAAGTTAATAATTATTTATTCAATTTCTTTAATAGATATGGGCCTATTCAGATGATCTGTATTTTCTTGTATGAGTTTTGCTAGTTCGTTTCTTTTAAGAAATTAGTGCATTTAAAGCAGTGTTGGTGGTTTAGTGGTAAGCATAGCTGCCTTCCAAGAAATTAGTTCATTTAACCTAAGTTATCAAATTTATGAGAATAAAGTTGTTCATGTATTATTTTGTAGTCTTTAATGTACATGGGATGAATAGTAACAAAGCTCCTTTCATTACTAATTTTGGTAATGTGTGTCTTCTCTCTTCTTTCCATGGCTTGATATAGCTCATTTGTTTTTAGCACTGAATAGTAGTTCATTGTTTGGATGTACTACAGATTATCAATTCATCTACTGAAGGACATCTTGGTTGCTTCCAATTTTTGGCAATTATGAATAAATATCCATATTCAGGTTTTTCTGTGGATATAATTTTTAACTCCTTTGGGTAAATACTGAGGAGTACAATTGCTGGATAATACGGTAACAGGATGTCTAGTTTTGTAAGAAATTGCCAAACAGACTTCCAAAGTGGCTGTACCATTTTGCATTTTGCAATGAATAAGAGTTCTTATTGCTCTGTTTCCTTTTAAAATTTTTACTGATTTCTACTCTAATTTTTAAAATTTTTTTCTGCTTGCTTTATGCTTAAATCTCTTTTTTTCTCTAGTTTCCTAAACAGGAAACTTAAGCCATTGTGTTCAGATCTTTCTTTTTTACAAAATTACACTTAGTACTATATATTTCCCCCTAAGGAATCCTTTTACAAGGTGTATTTTTATTTTTGTTTGGTTCATAATGTATCTTCTCTTGAGACTTTCTGACTCATGTATTATTTAGAAATGTGCTTTCTAAAATTTTAATACTTGGGGAATTTCTGGATATCTTTCTGTTGTTGATAATCTATTTTCATCAACAGAAATCATAGTTTCATTATGGTCTCAAAACATACTTTGTATAATTTCTATTTTTTTAAATTTGTTAAGGTACATGTTATTATTAAGTATGTGGTCTATCTTGGTGAATATTCCACGTGAGTTTGAGAAGAATGTGTAATCTGCTCTTGTTGGATGGAGTATTCCATAAATGTCAGTTAGATCAAGTTGACAGATAATACTAATTAGGTCAGTTATATCCTTAACTGATTTTCTGCTTGCTTGGTCTAATAACTTTGGAAAGAGATTTGTTGAAGTATCCAACTATAATAGTTGCTTTGCCTATTTCTCCTTTCAGTTTTATCAGTTTTTACTTCATATATTTTGACACTCTTGTTAGGAACATATACTTTTAGGATTGTTTTGTCTTCTTGGAGAACTGACCCATTTTTTATTGCATAATACCTCCATTTATTCCTGATAAAGTTCCTTATTCTCAATTCTGCTTTGTCTGAAATTAATATTGCTACTTCAGGTTTCTATTGTTTAGTTTTAGCATGGTGTATATCTTTTTCTATCATTTTACTTTTAATTTATCACAGGCTTTATATTGAAAGTAGGTTGGGGTTTTTTTGTTGTTGATTTTTTGTTTTGTTTTGTTTTTTTGTATACAACATGTAGTTGGGTCTTGTTTTATTACAGACTCTGACAATTACAAAATTGTTTTATTACAGACTCTGTTGTTTAATTGGCATATTTAGACCCTTCACATTTTAAGTGTTTATTGACAGAGTCAGATTAACATCTATCATGTTTTTAATTGTTTTCTATTTATTACATTTCCTCTTTGTTTTATCTCTCTACCCTCTCTTTTTTTGCCTTCTCTGATTCTAACTGAATATTTTATATAATTCCATTTATCTTATCTCTTATCAAATATACTTTAAAAGAAACTTTTAGTTTTTTCACTAAATTTTTCGTTATAATGTATCTACTAGTCTAAATAAGCCTACCTTCAGATAATGCTAGAGTCCATTGTTTGTGGTGCAGGCACCTTATAACAGAATATTCCTAATTTTTCCCTCCCATCCTTCTTGACATTGCTGTACTTATCCATATGCTGTACTCATTGATAACAATGTAACAATTAATAACAATGTAATACATTGTTATTATTATTACTTTGAATAAAAATATCTATTATTATTTTTAAAGGAATTAAAGTTTATTTTAACAAAAGCTCCATAAGCAAATCTGTGTCAACAAAAGGCAGAGATTTGTACTGATTACAGTATAGACACTGTTATAGTATATCTGGTCCTTGACCACTTTGCAACTTAATTAATTTAAGAATGAGAAAAATAAAAGATTTCATTTTACCTTCATATATTCCTTTTTTGATTTTCTTCCTTTCTTTGTGCAGAACCAAGTTTGTGACCTATATCATTTCTTTCTCCCTGAAGAATTTTTCTTTAACATTTCTTGCAGGACTGGTCTGATGTCACAGTTTTTATTTATCTTAGCCTTTTTCTCCTTCACTTGAAGGATTATTTCACTGGATATATAATTCTGTGTTGTTGTTGGTGGGGGCGTCCTTTAACACTTTAAATATTTCACTATACTCTCTTATTGTTTGCATCATTTTTGATTGTAAGTCTTCTGTAATTCTTATCCTCTTTTCTATATAGAGAAGATATTTTATTTTGCTGGCTTTTTTTAAGATTTTCCATTTGTCTATGGTTTTCTGCAGTATGAATACAATATGTGTGTACAGATTTTTCGGTATTTATCCTGGTAGGTGTTCATTTTTGGCTATTATTATTTCAAATGTTTTTTCTACTTCATTGCCTCTTTCTTCTTCCAACTACACATATGTTACATCCTTTGAAATGGCATGTGGTTGAATATTGTATTATGATTTTAAAATTTTTTTTTTCTCACTACATGTCAGTGTGGGAAGTTTCTATTGACACACCATCAACCTCACTGTTTTCTTTCCTTAGCCTTGAACAGCCTGAAGAATCCACATCAAAGGTATTTTTCTTTTGTTATGTTTTTAAAATCTAGAGTTTCCTTTTGATAATTTCTTAGTTTACATCTTTCTGCTTACATGAACCATGATTTCTTTCATACTGTCTACTTTTTCCATTACAGCCCTTAACATATTAATTGTGATTATTTTAAGTTCCCTGTCTGATAATTACAATATCTGTGTCATATCTTAGTCTAATTTTGATGCTTCCAGTGTCCCTTCAGACTGTATTTTCCTTGCATTTCTTTCAAAGCCTTTCTTTGGCATGCTTTGTAATTGTTTTTTTGTTGATGAAATAAAGATGTATTTAGTAATAGAAACTGAAGTAAAAAAGACCATTAATATAAGCATTTATATTGACCTGACTAGGAGTTGTGCTGTGTTTAATGTTTAATATAGCTAGCTCTAGGGGCCAGCATCTTTCAATTATTGTAGTGCTCTTGTTTGTGTCCCTTCCTGACTTTGTGCTTCGCTGTATACTCCTCAGGGAAGGTCTATGTCTTGCAGTTCTTTCATCCATAATCCACTCTTACACTGGTGTCCTGTTGATTGTATTACAATGTGGGACAGGCGAAGCTTTCTACATAACCTTATGGTTAAATCTCAGTATTTTATTGGGCCTATGTGTCTTGGCTTTGACCTTAGCTGGTATTTTTGTGATGATATAGGTTTATTTTCCCTTAGGTGAGGCACAAGAAGCCTAGAGGAGGCTGAAGTGGGTGGGAATTCCTGTCCCCTCTCCCAACTGAGATAGGGCTCTGATAAAGTCTTTTTCCCTGGAAAGTGGAACACTTCGGGTGTATTTCACCATGATTACACTTTCCTTTCCCCTGCCAGAACCAAGAAGATACCTTTGTCAGATCCTTACCATAAAAACATTGTAGGCTTTCTAATGAAAAGGCCATGAAAATGTGAGAGACCCTGTAAGACTGTAGTCCCCAGGCGTTTCTAACTATCATGCTAGTCCACACTCAGCCTCCAGTGATATATCAAGATTACCATTTAAGTGTTCCTGCCTGTTTTATTTTTTTCCCAAGTGTATATTGACTGTGATTCTCCATATCCACCTGTCTGTCCAGATTCAAGATGGCAGTTTGTCCTGAAACCTCATATCTCTGTTGCATCCAAGAAAAGTTGTTGATTTTCAGTTCGTACAGGTTTTTCTTGTTGTAAGGATTAGGGTAATGACATGTAGGACCTGAAACTGTAAGTTTCATTCCTTTTTCAATTACACAAATAGCTTCCATCTTCACATTGCTATTGAAAACTTTGTTCTTACTTTGATAAACTTCACCTTCAGAAGGCTATTTTTTTTTAATAAAAGAGAAACCCTATATTTCCTATTACAGTTTAGAAAAATTCTAGAAAAACACCATCAATTTTAAGATCATATTGTAGACTTCAGTTTACCTGATGTGGCTAAACATTTATATTGCCTTTTATGCCAGTAGACAGAGCATTTGTTTTATAAAGGAATACATAATTTTCCCACAAGGGAAAGCAAATTTCATGCTAAACTCTATCTCCTAGATTTCTTCCCTTACATGGCAGAATTGTAGGTGATGATACATTCTGCTCTGCTCTCATCAAAGACTTCTTACCTCAACCATGGATATTCTTTGAATCAGACCATCCCACCAACACACCATGTAGCCAACATCCAACAATCTGACCATTGTTTTCTCTGGCTATTTCAAAAATAAACTAGGCTAAGGCAATATTTTGTTAGAAATGTTGTTCTAGGGCACTAGAATCATGAAATGCAGTTATAGTTATCACCATTTGGGCATGATTATATTTTACCACCTTTAGGCCCAGTTCAGTGTGAAAAATAAAAAATAGAAACCACATTTATTCTGTGTTTCAGTCTTCCCAATTGCCTTTCTTTTTCCTGACTCGAAACAGGATTGGTTTCTTCAGCTGATATCTTCTTTTTATTCTTGCATGACTATTGTGATTCTCCCTGAGAGATGAGCCTCCTCACATTACTTTCATAAAAGTGAAACACCACTGCTACTTGAAGGGCAAGACTTCACGTGAAGCCTTCCCAGGCTTTGTGCGGAGATGTGGGCTGAGAGCTTCAAGAAGGAGGCGTGATTATGTTCCAGAAAACAGCACGTGGTTTTACCACATTTCCACTGTGCTCACTTTTGGCTTCTCCAAATGTTAATCTTAGCTGTTTACCACTGAGCCTGGGACAAACAGCTCCTATATGGGATGCTTAAGAACAGGTCAGTGGAAGAGGTCAGTCCCCCACTTGAGTCTCTTTTCCTATCCACACTCAGGAGCAGAAGCAATTTTTGAGGAGTTAAACTGTTTGGTGCAGACCATCAGGACAATCCATATCTTATTCCACTATAATGTTTCCTTGATTTTAGTCTCAGACATTGTTATTGTTGTTGTTCTTCCCAGACATTGTTTACTACTAGGATAAGAAGTCAAAAACCTTCGCTATATCTGATACTGAGCCACTCCAAGGTTGCGGCATGCCGTCTTGAGAACAGCTCCTATCTTTAGAAGTATTCAGCAGTTCCTTCTCCTCCAAGTGTCTCCAACCATTCAATATGTCTTGTTTTTTCCATGGAAGTGTTTCTTTGTAAGATAAAAGGAAAAGTCTAGATGATCTCTGAGTTCCCTTTGAGTTCTTACATTTTTTAATGAATACAAATGTCTTCACAAGGATGTAGTTATAGAGAATCTGCTCATTATCTCTCATTTTATGTAATTTTCTTATAACTTACATTTTACATATATTTTCCAAGTAATTAGTGTCATAGATAGAATACAACCATTTTTTTGTTAACTCCTGGGATACAACGAACTGAAATTCTGACCATTCTTCTAAAGAGGAATTCAGTGGCACAACTAACAATGACATACTGTCACATGAAAAATAAAAGGCACACAATGATATTTGACTTTTTTTTCAGTCTTTGGATGTTTAACTCTCACCCAGGCTTGGAAGGGTGGGGTAACTTCTTAGGTATCTCTCAAGTTCAATCTCCAGTATCTCTGAAGACTGCAAAACTCTAACCATGACTTTATTCATTTATTCTTTATTGTTTCTTTGATCCATCTGTTCAGAAAGTAATTGCTTAGGCACTGAGGGAAAGACACAGAGGGGATCAACAAGTAAACATTCATAATTAATTGTGTTCTGTGCTCTGTTAGGACCAAGGACGAAGGGCTAAGGGAGTGCACAAGAAGGGCACTTGAATCTCCTTTGGGAGGTGTGGGCAATCAGGAAAGGCTTCTAGAGGTAAGAGGATAAGGGGGGGGGGGCAGACAAACAAACAACAGTAAAAAAGATATTCCAGTAAAAAGAAGCAGCATGTACCAAGGCCAGAGGAGAAATAGAGTAAAATCATGGGAAACAAACCTATGTTCAGAAAACTTGAAACATAGGATAGAAAAGACTTGATGTACCATGACAGGTGTGGGCAGGGAGCTTAGAGGAGCAAGTGTAAGTGAGAGCAATAATGAAAGCCTTCTCCTTCCTTTTTTTCTCCTGCGCATTTCACCAGGTCAGAAATACAGTCTCTGTCCCACAGTCTTCTTGCTCTAATCTTATTCTCTGGTTTATTCCTCTAGACTCGTCTTGTTAAAACATTTTATATTTTTATTTCAAAACCTTTTAATGTTACATTCAAAAATTTTTTAATCTGGTAAATCTTCAAAAAACTAAAATAAATGAAACTATTGATCTAAAAGAAACAAGTAAAGCTGGAGGTTGTCTTCTATGATGGAAACAACCAGGTGAGACATGAAGCCAAAAAGGTTGTAGAAAAGACAGTTACAAGTTTTTATTTGTTTGTTTAATGTAGGCCAGTGTAATATAAAACTGTGTGATCTTTCCATAATTTTCATTCTTTCTTTTCTACTCTTAAGCTGGCAAAGGCATGGGAGGGCAAGAGAAATCTGGAAACTTAGATTTTTAAGTCCTGATAAGTCCTATTAAAATGAAGATGATAGTAATTAAAATTTATAACATAAAAAAACCTAAGCATAATGCTGGCATTTAGCAAAACTATTCAGATGTCTCAAATATGATAAACCTATTACGTATGAATAGAAATAGAGTAAAAACACGTGGGCGTATCCTGAAGCAGAATTTATTATCCTTGGCACTATTAAAATTTGGGCCAGATAATTCTTTGTTGTGGTAGTTGTCCTTGCAATGTAGAATGTTTAGCAGCATCATTGGCCTCTACACACTAAATGCCAGAATCAACCCACTGCACAAGCCATGGTATATAAAAACATCCCCAGACATTGCCAGAAGTTTTCTGGGGGACAAAATCACCCCTAGCTGAGGCTGCAAAGATAGATTGAGGGCATGTTTTGAAAGATCTTCCATGCTGTGTTCAGAAATTGGGGACATTTTTCCATCAAGTGCTAAAGGACTAATTAATATGTTAGAGTACATTGGCACAATATTTGTGTTATGAATGTAATTTTTGAGCTTTATTTTTAAATAGTTTAAAATAATATTATAAAACAATAGTCTACTATCCATTACTTAGATAACAACACTAGGAAGAGGTCTAAGTTCTGCATCTTCAAAGCCCTATCTCAGATTAGTGATGGTTTATCAAATTACAGATCACATATCTCCAATGAGATGGGTAAATTCAGGAAGATTAGCCTCACAAGCAATCTTCTCTGTTTTGCTAATGAATAGATGACTACTTTAAACAACAAAGTCTGAAAATTATTTAAGAGATTTTTATGACATGTTGTAACAAGTAAACCAAAATATAAATATACACTGAAATAAAGACTTTGATTGCATTAGACTACATTAGGAACATTTTGAGGTGATGAATGCAGCCAACAACTAGATTAAGGTTGGCCCGTGTCCATGAATAGAGTTGAGAGCCACTTGGATCCTCCCAGAAAGGACTCCAGTTCTTAATTAGCATAGACAATATTTTGGCTGTGTGCACAGTGCTCGAATTTTGATAATATTTTGATAATCAAATAATCAGAAAGATTATATTCAGCACTATTCTGCTGTTTTTAAAAAGCCAAGTAAAACATGTTTGTTAATGAAGAATTATTGTTCACAAGTGATCCCAAATAAGCCCCACAGTATTTTGTTGTCTTAATATTGGTGAAAATGGTATATAAACAAAATAACATATATTTAAATGAAAGAAGTTGTAATAAATATAACCTTATACCTGTGTTATTTATAACCTCGGTTTAAAATATAGCTTATATTTATTCTTCCTTTCTCTATTCTATTGTATTTTAGTGCCATAAAATTTTTGATATATTCTAATAGGTAGAAATATGAAATAATTGACTAAACAATGAAATGTAAAGCATGTCAGTTAGTGATAAATGGTATGAAGAAAAACAAAGAAGGGTTAGGATTGTAGGGTATACTTCTATGGGATGGAAAGGAAGAAGTGAGATGAATGTAGTCTTTACTACAGCAGAGACCAGAGGAGAGAAAGTAGCCATCCATGTAGACATATGGTGAAGAGTATTCCGGACAGAACTAACAAATGCAAAGCTCCTGGTAATGTGTATATTAGCTCTGAGGGACAAGGAAGCCCCCAGAAGTTGTTTACTGCTTTGTCCATAGTATCTCAAAAGTGCTTACCTCATTGTAGGAACTCAATAAATAACATGCTGAATCAGTCCAGCATTCTAGAGTTGAAGGAGTGAGGGGAAGAGTATAGGAGATTGAGTACAGAAGTTCCAGAAGGCACTTGTAGGCTAGTCTAGCAAAACCTATGGCTTAGTCTGAGAGAAATGGGAAGTCATTAGGGGATTTGGAAAATACAGGTGATATCAATGGACATATGCTTCAATAGGACCTCTGGTGTTGTGCTTTTAGAAACTTAAGAAGAAAAGTGAAGAAGCAAGGAGAGAAATGATAGCATTTTGGACCAAGATAGTTACAGTGGATGTTGTAGAAATGGTCAGATTCTATATATGGTTTGAAGATGTAAATTGTAGCATTTGTTATCAGATTTATGAGTGTGATTTTTAAAAAAAGAGTCAAATAGGACCCTAAGATTGTAAGTTATATCTGTAAGAATGTTATAAGGCATCTGTAAGAGTTATATTTACTGAGATACAGAAGACTGTGGGAAGAACACAAGGGGAAAAGTTGTGGAACAAGGAGTTTGGGAATACACTGAGTTTGAAATGTGCATTAGACAACTCTGTGAAGTTGAATGGACAACTAGAAGTACAATGCTGAAGTTCAGGCTACAGTTCTAGACTTGGGAGTTCTTAACATACATGGTATTTAAAGCCATCTGATGAGATCATCAAGAGAGTGAGGGTGTGAAGGAAATATCCACGACTGAACTCTGGGGCACAGCAATATTCAAAAGATAGGGAGATGAGAAGGAACCCATAGATGAGATTAAGAAGGAATGTCAAGCGAAGTAGGAAGAAAATAGAAAAGAATCTCGGCAGGATCATGTATTAAGGAGAAAGTGATGAAGTCAAGACATCCATAAGATGAGAACCGGTATATCAAATGAGTTGAAAGCTGAAAATTAATATGACAGTCTTTGGTGATATGGACAAAATCTGCACAAGAGAAGTGGAAACAAAAGTTTAATTAGGAAGTTTCAATTTAGAAAGGAATTATAAATAGCAAATGTCGACAAGTCTTTGGATAAATTTTTCTTAAAAGTTAACAGAGAGATTGAGTGGTATCCGTAGGGATATGTGTGCTCAAGGTTTTTGTTTGTTTTAAAAAGGATAGTATTACATGATATTTGCATGATCACAAGAATGACTCAACAGAGTGGAAAAGTTGACAATGCAGGAGAGGGAGCACTTTGATACAATGATGTACTTTGATACAGTGTTGTACTTAAATGGATGAGAGCCAGTATGATGAAATGAGTGGTTGTTCATACATATGAATCGGCAATTCATCCATAATTCCAGAAAAGAAGGCAAAAGAGAATATGGCTAGATTGGTAATATGTAGAAATCATTCCCTTTCTTTCATTTTTCTCACTGAAGCAGAAAGGAAGATCACCTACAGGGGGTGAAGGAGGAGGAAAGAGGTGCTAGAAAATTAAATAGAGGAGAAAAGAGGCAACCATGGTTGTCTAAGATTGGGAGCATGAACTAGGAAACGTATGTATTAGATTTACTAGGTAGTACTAGAGGCTCATGTAGGCTTGTGGTCATTAAGTTAAAGTGAGGTCAGTGGACATAGTTATGTCCTTTTCCCCAAACATGTTCAGTCACCTGCTATGGACATGGAGAAGGTGTAGAGCTGCGTATAACTAGGATTGGGTGTGAGATTAGTCACAAGTAAATAATATATGCCATATGACATGCATTCACATATAAATAACTTCACGCTAAAAAAAAAAAATTCCCGGCCATATGAACATATACATAAAAAACATGATCCTATTTTTGTCTACTAGTCTTAAATTTAGAAACAACAAATGAACTACTCTTGTTTTGGCTGTATAATCTTCAAGTAATCTTATTTAAAATAACAACAACAAAAAATAACATATACTTTATTTCCTTGTAGACACTGATATTTAAATTAATGTACTTTTAGCACAGGTCAAATATCAATCTCTCTGTCTCTCTCTCCTCCTTCCTCTTCACCACTAAACCCCACAAAAGCACTTTAATGTGTTTTTATGTGTTAGGGAAATAAATGGTGCCTAGACCTGGTCAGGCATCAATATAACTTCAGCTCGAAAGTCACCCTCGTATCTTCATATCTGAGAACTACAGCTCCTTCTAGTGGAAGTGAGTGCTTTCTTTCACCTAGAGAGCGATGAAAAATGTACCGTTACCTTTCACTGGGGGCATGGTCATTGTTCATACAGCATTTAAAACAATGCTTTTCCTATTTCCTAATAGGTATGTTGGCAAAATAGACTGAAGGCTTCATTAAAAATATAAGACTAATCCTGGAAAACAAAACAAAAAACAAACAAAAAATTTAAAATGGCCTTTTTTCACAGTAGGTTCTCATTGACTGGTAAAAAAGCAATTTCATGAAACTTGTGATTGATTCCTTTATAATAATGTGAGCGTGGCTGGAACCTGGCAGTAATTCTCCTCATTTGGAGCAATAATGTCTTAGAAATAAAAACAGAATTTGCTCTTAGAAATATATTTTTTGAAAGGACTCTTTTAATAGGAAGTTTTTAAAATATATTAGAGACAATTGAATATTTGTGTGGTAGAAGACTTCATTATTATTCTCATCACAATCATTAATATAACAATAAAGAAAGCAGTCAGCCATGAGCTGTATGATATTTAAAGTGATTTACATAGTTCAAGTTCATGCTTTTCAGTACCAAACATTTTTGAGGGTCTACCTTCTTTCACAAACCATTTTGACAAATTTCAGAGGAAGAATTATTTTAAGAAAAATGAATTGAATGACTTGCATGTCTACAACCTGTATTCAAAAATGGACTTCCAAGTTTTACTAGACAGTCAGGAGAGCTGAGTTATCCTTTGAGCTTACCGTTAACTGACAGTTCAAAACAGGAACAAGATAATGTGTCGGTGTCTCTTTCTACCTCTGTACTTCATCTGTAAAATGAGAGATGGAGTCCAATGGATTTGTAGAGGAGGGAAAAAGAAATTAAATATATAAGTTCTTTCCCCCTGTTTTTAATTTTTAAAAAATATGAACTTGTGTCTTTTTGTGTATTCTTTTCTGAATATTCAGCTCTTGCATGATGTTATTGGTAATCCAAGGGTATACCTCTCTGATTCTCACTTACCGCATCTGTAAATGAGAATAATAAACCCAGACTGCTGATCTCAATGGATTGCTGCCAGACACCAATAAAACTACCTATAAAACTATCTTTTAAATGCTTAAGGACCATTTAAATATAAAGTATCAATATTCATCTTTAGGTCCTCTTAATTAGACATTCTATTTAGAGCAAACTAGATATATAATATTTTGGCAGAAATATTTGAAGAAAATCTTTTACAAATGATCAGAAAATTATTCCTTAAAGGAAAATTGTACTATACTCACATTCTCTTGCTATTTCTGTTAATAAGAAATTATAAACCTCTAGGAGAAAATTCATGTAGATTTGATTCCAATGGGAAATAATTTCTGGGAAAAAACTGTTAAAAATAAACAAGAAAATATTTAGAAAGCTTAAAAATGAAATTAGCTTTTGAATGTCTTTTCTGATTGATTTTGTTGTTTTTAGGTTTTTTCTTTATTTCCCCTTTATTTTTTAACTACGGGGGACAAGAACAATTTTTTTAGTTCATCAAGGCTTTTGCCAAATAGCTTGCATTATCTTTGTCAGTCTTTGTTGTTACTTATCTATCCTCTGCCTTATGTTATTTTTAAAGAATTTTGTCATACCTTTTCTACTCTGTGTTGTTATTATATTATTTTATCACTATTAGAAGGTGAACTGAGTAAATATATATATTGTCCTATGCAAAGTATATCAGAATGAAATACACATGGTGGTTATGGCCAGGAATCCAGGGTAGAAAAATGAGCTAAATGAAATTTATCAACTGGTTTACTGATGGATTGCCAAGTGAAAGGAAAGAATCACAGGGATGAGTTCTCAAGTGGATAAACCACCAGGTGGAGTTTGGAAGACTGGACAAACAGCCAGATGACCCAGAGGGTCAGATATGTGGTATGACCCCAGTAATAAAGGTAATGATTATATTAGGGGTTATTGTATTATGTCATAGTGTGATATTATGTGATAAATTACAGACAGGAGATAAAGAACATATCCATAACCTTAAAAAGGAGACAGATTTTTTTCGGAGTATAAGTAGAAACAATCTGCTTGTCTTGCACAATAGAGTGCTTTCTGAAAAAAATATTTTTATAAAATACAGTGACACCAATTCCATGCATCATCTGGTAGTTAGGGAAAATAACACCATTCTGTTTTCAAATTCAGTCATTATAACATTACAAAAGCTAATTAATAATAATATCTAACAACTATTGAGTACTTACAATGTGACAGGTAATGATCTGGCACTTTTAATCCATACAACAACATATGAGAGTTAATACTTTTCCCTATTTTATAAATGAGGAAACTCTAGCATGAAATAGTTATGTAAATTAAGCAAGGCCACTTAGCTAGGGAGTTTTGGAGTGGGCTTTCACACCTACATGGTGTGGGTGATTCTAGAACCCACACACTTACAGGAAAAAAGAATAGTGAACCTGGGAATCATCAGCCATTCAACAGGTCTTACTGAAATCCATATGTGCCTCCACCATGTAAAGAGGATGATGAGAGATAAGAAATCAAAAGTTTTCCCAAGAAGCTTATGATCTAGTTGAGAAGTCATGAAAGAAAAAAATGGGGAGTCACAATTTTAACTGTCCATAATTTAAACTAGAGCTTGGTTTATATAAACTAGAATAGTTTTTTTGTTTTTTAGAAGACCTGATGGAGGACACAGACCTTTTAAAAGGAATTAAGATGTTTATGGGTAGAAGAGAGAGAGGACAATACTTCTAGTGATAGCATTACATTTTACCTACCTGTTATGACTGTTAAGAAAACCGCCACTCTTTTCTAGGAAACTGTTTACTTCAAAGAATCACCTTCCCCATACAACTTGGATAATACTCACGCATGCTCTCCTGTTCACCTATGGCAAAGCCAGACACAGACCCTCTGAATTATTCTTTCATAAATGATCAGCTGAGTTGTTTACTTCATTGACCAATCTGGACAAAATGTCCACAAACTTGACTTGTCCAAACTTACGTTCCTCTCCTTCCTCAAGATTCCAGAACATTGATCCCCCTTCAGCATGAACTAGCATACAACTCCTCTGTAAGGGACTCTCCTAAGAATCAGCTAACTCAAGGGAAGATATTCTTTAACCAACTATGTGATCATGCCACTCATGCATTCCACTATTCAGGGTCTTTCAAATTTTCTTTACCCCTCCCTATAAAAGAAAAGCCTTTTTCTGCCCAAACACTGCACATCTCATGGTTAGAGTGTTCTATTGCAATAGTTCCCCTCACCCTATTGCAATCATCCCTTTCCCACTCTTGCATTAGTCTCCAAATAAAGTCTCCTTACTTAAGTCCCAATTTGTTATTTGACACTAGGTAAAGAACGATATAAGGGGCAAAAAACTCACAGAGGAAAAAACCAAGAATTTTATTATGTATAGAACAGTGAGGGACTAGCCTAAAAAGAGCCAAAAAAAAGATATAATTTTCAGAGTACAGGGAAAATATTGTGTGAGCAACCCAGAGTAACATAAGACTTTGATTTGTTGTTTACCTGAAAAATCATAACCAAAGCTGTAATAAAGACATTGCCATCTAAAATGAATCAAGTGCTTATATCATACCAAGTGCTTTACAGACTTAGCTTCTTTAAGGCTCATGTGGGCCCTATGAATTAGAAATTGCTTGTAAGCACTGAATTGTGTCCCCCAAAATTCATATGTTGAAGCCCTAACCCTCAGTGTGACAGTATTTAGAGATAGGCCTTATACGGATGTAAGAAATGCTAAGGGAGGTCATAAGGGTGAAGTCTTATTCTGATAGGACTGGTGTCCTTATAAGAAGAGAATGAGAGACCAGAGATCTCTTTCTCTCTCTCTCTCTCTCTCTCTCTCTCTCTCTCTCTCTGAGTATGCACAGCAGAAAGGCCATGTGAGGGGACAGCAAGAAGTTGGCCATCTGCAAGTCAAGAAGAGAGGTCTTACCATTAACCAACCCTGACAGCAACTTGATCTTGGACTTCCAAGCCTAGCAATGTGTGGAGCTGCACCAGTTTTAGTGAGGTCTCAATGGAGGGCTTCAAGTATAAACTGGTCAATAATTTGGCAGGAAGTTTCAAGTCTTAGAAAGCAGGATAAATAAGGTAAACTTAGAGACTTTCACCTCCAGATTCTTTCCTTCTCTAATCTGGGTTAAGGTGACCAGACAACAGACAGGGTGATGACAGTGGACACACAGAGGCAGGCAGCAAAATATTGTCTTTCAAAATATTAATTATAAAAACAATGCACAGCACTCACTGCCCTTGAGGCAATGATGCCTTAAATTCAGTACAATTCCATAATATTTTCACTAATTGTTTCTACTAAATCAGGTTCCATTTGCTTTATTCACACAATAATATATTATGGACATTATTTCAGGGTAGTATGTACAATCTACCTATTTTGTTAGCTGTTGTCTTGTATTTATTGCATTTGTGCCATAACTTACTTAACTCTATTAATGGGCCTTCATATTGTTTTCAGTTTTTCCTTTTCACAATTGATAAGAGCAAACTCTGATAAGTGCTTTTGAGAATATATGTATAAATCCATACAGATGTTTGTAAAATTTATAAGGATTTATCCCAGGATTTCTAGGTATAGACATGCTGGGTCAGATGTTATACATATTTTAAATTGTGAAAAAATTGCCAAATTATCTTCTAAAACTGAATGGACTTTATGGTTCACTAGCAAGGAACTAAGTGACTATATTCCTTGCCAACCCTAAATTTATTTAATCTTTTGCAATTTAGTCTTCCCATTCAGTAATAAGAAAAGTATCATTTGTAAGAACACATGATTAAAATAAAATATGACTTTTTTGTTAGAACTGTTTAACTGAACTTCTTTATAAAAAAAGAGGGGGGAGCATGAAGTGAAATGTAAGTGTTCTGAACCTAGTCTCAGAGTTAATCTCTGTTAATGGTTTTGGCACTCCTCACGTAACAGTGTTCTGCCACTTGTTTTCTTTTTTCTTTTAACAGAGTTTATACTTTAGAGCAGTTTTAGCTTCACAGCAAAATTGAAAGGAAGGCACAAAGATCTTCTGTATATCCCCTGTCCCCACACATGCATAGCCTCCCCAACGGTCAGCATTCCCTACCAGAGTGGTACCTTTATTAAAACTGAAGAACCTATGCAGACACATCATAATCACTCAGAGTCCATAGTTTACATGAGGTTTCACTCTTGGTGGTGTGCATTCTGTGTATCTGGACAATTTTATAATGACATGTATCCCCCATGATAGTATCATACAGAGTAGTTCCACTACCCTAAAAATCCTCTGTGCTCCACCTGTTTTATTTACTATATCCTGGATATTCTTACATATTATTAGTATACCTTTTTAACAGGAAGTTTTCTACTGAAGAAACTTACAATACTTTATTAAACCAGCTTCATACTGATAAATAAACATTTAATTGTTTTTAGGTGTTTGCTATTATTTACAAAAAACATAATAAGCATTCTTGATATAAAGTCTTTATTGCACTTTTGTGAATATATCTGTAGGATAATGAAAGATTTTAAATGAGGAGGAAAAATGAATGAGTCAGCAACTATGAACATAGTCATGCACAGGGCAACAATGAGACCATCCAAATTTAATGTTAGAGAATAAATGAAAGACAGGAAAGGATGGGAAACTAACATTTGTTTGGTGCATACTATGTACCATAGCTATAATCACATATTTCCTGTGAACAAGATTTCAAGTTAACAAACATCATCCCCACATTTTAGAGGACTGAACTTAAGTTCAGAAAAGAACAAATGTCTTATGTGGTCATTCATATTGGGAGATAGGACTATCCTTCAGACCAAAAGGCATATTCCTGTATAGCCTTCCTGAGGCCAAGGGACTCACCTTGGACCACCTGCAGGCTTTGTGGTAGAACAGGTTTTGAACCCCAGAATCGGCCCTCTTTGCTATTATACTATGCTGCCCCAAGAGGAAAAGTTGTCAGAAACAAAGTAGACACTATTCCTCAAAGGCCTAATGTTCTGTCTCAGTTACCAAGACAAGGATACCAGAACTGAGATAAAGGCAGATGTCCAGGTATGACAACCTGGGGAGATTGTTCTTAGCCAGCCTGGTAGCATTTATTCCTTGTTGAGAATATCAGAGAACTGGACCTGCATGTGAAGGTCAAGGGGCCTGTGAAAATATAAATGTCACAGGTGCTGAATACTGGAAAGCTTTCAAAGTGCTATTCTGATCTGGAGAAAAATTGGCATTATAAAAATGTTAAGTAAATGGAGCAAGAAGCTATTGTAAGTAAAATTGCCCAAGCAATATCAGTCATAATGTAGGCACTAAATAAATATTCATTGAAATTTTGTTTTATTATTTTAAAATGTGCTTATTTAATAACAACCTATATTAGAAGTAGGTTTTGAATACATTTTACTAATTCAATGGAAACTTTACAATTTCTACAATTCCCACATTAAATACTAATAAATAAAAACATGAAAATAACACATAACTATTGTTAGACCCAGAAAGAGTTAGAAACTTTAAATGCTGCCCTTATTGAGAAAACTAAACCAAGCTATGTCACCTAATAATAATAGATTTCTCTTAATGTATGTAAAGTCCTGAACAATTACAGAATTTTTTTAAAAAATCTATTCAATCAAACCAATTTCTAAATCATTTTGCTTTAAGAGCTTCACTGTATGTTAGAGATGCATATTATTTAAGAGAAGATGCAACAATTAAAATGTCAAGTATGGCTGAATTCCATTAATGGAGGAGAAGAGAGATAACATCACCCATCACAGTTTGTCACAATGAGAGAATGTACTTTATCCCACCAAATACATACAAACATGACTTGAGACTTAATAAAGCCAATCAGTGATATAATCATACCTAAGTTTAGCAAAATGTAATATGTGACTAGTTCTACAAAACAGTTCATAATATGATGCCAGATATCTTGTTTTACAAATAAATTTATCATAAAACTTCTTAAATGTGTTCTCTAATGCACCTTAAACATTTTTTTTCAGGCATGTAAAAAGTAAGCACAGTTGAATGAGGCATTTGAAAGCAAGTTATGGTAAAATATAATGATCTTTACTACAGACACCAAACCAATTCTACAAACTGCCAGTCAAGAATCCGATTTTCATAAGCCTATAGATGAAAGTCTATAATTTCAAGAGAAAAAAGAAATTAATACCTTCTCCTCCTATAAAATAAACAGAAGGAAAGAGAAGTTTCTCCAAGTGGTAGCTCCAAAATTATTCCTCTGGATCCAGAAACAAAGATTTCTGCAAACTATAATCAGCAAATACTAAGTTACATATTTTGATTCAACCCAAATTAAGCGAACCACTAAGAAGCAGGCACTGAATTTTGCACTGGTTCAGAACACAGATGTCAGGGCTGTACCAGCTGGGTTCTGACACTTAATCAGCTGTGAGCCTTTAGCAAATTCCTTGGAATCTAGTTCCTTCATCTGTGCTTCAGTTCCCTCATCAGTAACACATTAGCTGATGCTAATAGTAATAAAAATGCCTTCAAAGCGTCATGAGGATTTTGAGTTAACATATGCAAGGCACCTAGAATAGTGTCTAGAACATAGCAGATGAGCAGCTGCCATGTAAAGTTCAGCTGTTAGTTTTTTTAAATAGATAAAAATTTTTCTGCTCAAGTATCTCACAGTCTAGCCCTCGTTAAACTAGAGAGTACCAGGAAGAAGTGTTATTGCAATGTGGTAAGTATTAAGATTGTTACCTGAAGAGTGCTTCATATCTTACAAGTAGAGTGCTAGGCACTCTATTAAATCATCAGGGGTATGATTTAATACTTACATGTATATATTTAGGTTTATATCATGTCAATATGAGCTTCACAAAATTATAAAACTCCTGGCAAATATACTTGATTGAAATTCCATTTGAAATATTACTTATGAAAGGGTATCTTTATCAAAATTAGTTTCCATTTAACATTTTCTTTGACTCAATTATGACTGAATTTTCCTTTTGCAAGGTTTTGGGAAGTTCCACATAAAAAAGCATTTGTAGAATATACATAGGAACTAGTATAACCCATCGCTATATAGCTAATTTAACAAAAGAGGAGAACACTGGAGATTGATGCAGTCTATGGCCTTCAAATATTTAAACGTTATTTAATTATTGCTGCCATCCATCTACAGCCCATATAATATTTAATGTTGGAGACAACATCCATAAAAGCCAAATAAACTAAATGACATTTTCCAAGTTTTTATTGTTAAGGTCATAAATATGCTTGGCACAATTAAACTAGCTCCAAGACTTGTCAGATGTTTTAACTTTATACGGCAGTTGGTTGGATATTTAGGGGTAGGCTGGCCTCTAGATAAGTCTCTCTGCAATTACTCTTAAGCTTCTTTGGGGGGAAAAATGGAAATGTATTGTTGTTTTAAAATACATAAGGTTTTTTACTTTATAACTGACAATCTGTGGTATCAATCAGGATTCTTAGGAGTCTAGGTTAGCTATTAGGTGTATTTGAATATCTCAATTAAAAATTATAAAGCACAGATGTTATTTTTGTCAAGTACTTTATCCCTAAACTTTTACAATCAAGCATCATTTTTAAACATTCAGTTATTTATCTCTTCATTAAACTGTAGTGTTACTTCTCTTGGTAATACAACCAGTTCAGACTTTGGTCATCAGGCTCTTACAACACTCAAGACTGCCCTGGAGACTTGACATTTATTAATCCCTGGACAAGGTCTGTGTTTAGAATATAGCAAATATCTACATCCATATAAATCATGATATTGCAGATAAAACCAGAATCATGGCCTAGAAATTCAGTCAACAAGTACCCAAAGCATATCTTTGGACAAATACAAAGAAGTGACTTTTTAAAAAATTCTCAAAGAATCATAATAGACCAGCTAGAAAACAACTCAAGAAACACAAAGATGTGGAGCCCTATTCTGAAGAGGCTACAGGAAATGAAAGCAGACTGAGTGAAATTACAAAAGATGCCTACTGAAGATTGGTTACTCAGATTGCTAAAGAGCAGCTACTCACAGGGCTGTAAAGGGAAGAGGTGAACAGTAATTAAAAGAAAGCTCTAGAAGGAGAGATATCATTCTGCATTTTATGTTCTCTTGATCTAAGTATAAATATCATATATGTGAAGGGTCCCAACTTTGGAACTCTTAGAGATAGATTTATTTCACAATTAATTACTTCTAAACTTCTCAAAATATCATTATTAAAAGAAATATTGTAAGGTAAAAGATGTATCCAAATGGAGTTTCAGGAATTGCATTATCATTATTTTGTGATGAAAATTATCTCACATAGACTCATAACCTGGCCATAGAGACGTCAGGTTTATCACCAGTTTGTGTTTCCCATAAGAGCTAAGGAAAATGATAGGGATTTCAGAAGGCAACAGAAGATAAATAGACATTTTCTACTGGGGGTTGAAAAGAATCCTTTCTTCTTAGGGAATCTAAATCTGAACAAATCTAAATTTAGTTGTGTGTGTGTGTGTGTAGTTACACAAAGTTAGTTCTCAAATGGTTATATTTTTCCAAATATGTTGTTTAAATATAATACTTCTACTAGCCCAAAGTTCACAGTTAATTATACATAATTATGTATCTTTATATATTCTCCTTTTTACTTGGAAAAAAGATGATATTACAGAAATAATATTCTTGGGAGTCAAGACAGATATGTGTTCTTCCATATTTATTTAACTTTCTGAATAACATCTTTAGTCATTATATGTGTATTACATTGATTGAGCACTAAATATGCCAAGCACTATAGCAAATGCTTTAGAGACATTATTTAATTTTCACAATAATTCTAAGAGGTAGATACCATTATTATAACCATTTTTCAAGCACAGAGGGTTAGATTATGTAACTTGCTTAAGAACATGTCACAACAGCAGTGAATATGGAACCAGGACTCATCCTAGGCAGGTTGACATCAGAGTCCACATGATTAATCAATGTGAGAGTCTGCCTTCTTGGAACATAAAAGAATGGTCTTGGATATATAGGTTCCCTATATTCTGGAGTTCTGCTGAGTTCAAACCCCATTCTACTACATATAACTCTGTTTATTTAATTCTTAAAATGGGTATGTAAACCAGGAGTTTTTTTCCTATATTTTTAAACAGATAGATAAACTGAGGCTTAGGGAAGTTAAGTAACTAAGTTCCCTGAGGGAACATGACTAGGAAGTGGAAAAGCCAGTATTTGACATAAATTGTTTTGACTCCAAAGCCTATGCTCTTCCCAATACACTGCGCTGCCATTCATTTCATTCTTATGTAATCTTCCCCAACAACACTGCAAGGTAAGTCAGTCCTATTATCTACATTATTATAAACAATGGAACACGTCAAATGACTTGCCTAAGTTCATCCAGTTATTAGCTATTGGAGCTAGGGTTCTAGGCCAAGTCTGTGTGACTCAACAGTTCATTCTCTATGATAAACCTTTGTCACTGAACAATTCTTATGATCAAGCCGCCCATCATATAGAGGTTTTTGACAGATTAAGAGCTTGTTCATCCTAGCCTTTGCTATAAGATCCTGTGTGTTGGTAAATGAATCTCAAGCACAAACTTGACCATTTTATAGCAGTCATTTGTTTTCCTAATCTGATCCAAGTGATGCTTGGAAAATATAAAAGACTTAGAAAGGCAATAGACTAAGAAGACGATATTGCCATACAATATTTAGAAAGTTTATTTTTGGAAATGAGTTTACAATATTTGGACTATTTTAAGTGAGTTTACTTAAATATTCATTTAAATAATTGAAAATGCCTATTTTATTTATTTATATACTTCCTCATTTTACCAACAAATTATTTAAGGAGGCTTTAGAATCGTATTTTATTTTTGTTAACAGATGATCTCTAGAATAGATCTTCTTTCAAAAATGGAATTAATAATGATAAAAGTCATTCTTGATTTAGAGATTACATTATGCTTGGCACTTACAGCAAATAGATGGCACACTCAAATTAGGATCATCTGGGGCGGGTTTATTGGTAAAGCAACTAGTTGCAAAAGCATGGGAAAAGGTGGGGGAACCACAAAGACTGGAGTATATGTCTCAAGCTGTTACAACCCCTCGTCCTGTGTGGATGAAGGAAGGGAGAGGTTGCTGGAATCGGGAAACATTGAGCATTGAGTAGAAAAGGCCAGTCTGAGTAAGAAGTGACCTTCTGTCACTAGACATACCAGCCTAAGGTAATTGCAGAGGATGCGAAAAAGAGGGAACTACTGACCCTATATTTCTATCCTCCTGCCTTTTAATCTTATTTCTTGTGCCTCAGATTGGCCTAACTCAACTGTAAGTCAGAGGGTGGGAACCTATCGATGTTAGCTATACAGGTTGGTCTCCTAGGACAGAAAGTAGGGTGGAGAGGGCAGAGAGCAGAACTTGAGGGACAAATGGAAGTATCCAATACAGAAATTAATACTCATGTTAACTAATTATGTACTCATGTATTCATATGTATTTTATGTAATCAACCAAGTTGCATACATATGCTGCTGCAGTATATCAAAACTTTAGAATAATAATAATTGTGATTAATAATGTCTAATTATAAATACATAAATATTTGTAATCTATCTCTTAACAAGAAAACAAAGAGGGCCAGAGTAATATTTTAGAAAACTCAAAAGGGCAATGAGTTAGAATTCCTACACTTAAGTCATTTATTGAAGGTGTGATCTTGAACAAACCAGTTAACCTCTCAATATTTCAGTTTCTGTTCTGTTAAATAGAAATACTAAATGCCCTATCTCTCTCCTGAGGATGGGGTGATAGTCTATTGGTTACAGTGAATGAGACAGTATTTTGAAAATTTAAAGTATTATTTATTTTCAAGAAGAAAGTATCACATTGAATTAGATCATCTGGAAAACAATCTTAAATTCTGTTTTATTTGATTTTTTAAAATGAAAACTCATATTAAGAAGTTATGTCTACACACTATTTTTATATATATATATATATATATATTCAATTTAGCTTAACCTGAATGTCCTAATTTCTGTCTTTAAGCACAATTGCCTTTTAAGCACAATTTCTGAATAATTGACAAATATAATCCTTACCATATGGTCACCTTACATAAGCCTGGAATACTTGTAAAAGGAACAAATGTAGCAAGTATACTTTGCCATTCTGAAAATCTCAAGCCTATATTAGCAGTTGTGCTTATTTAGATAAGAATATTAAAACACTCCAGAAACATAAAATAATTTATGTAAGTTCTTAAACATGAATTTAATGGTTAGTTAACCTTCCTATTTTCATTCTATATATTCTTCCTGACATATTGCACAACATGGTTCAGTCTATCAACAACTTCCAGGTCGTTATTATCATTATTATTAATTATTATTCATTGTAGGCATCTCTACTTTTATAAATCATAGGTACTTGAAGCTCAATATGATAAAATGCAATGAGATTATTTTTTATCCAAAATGATACTGCACCTTTATTCAACATCTCATTATCTATCCAGACACCCAGAAATTTGGATACCAGCCAAGTAGTCACCACCTCCTAATCACCTACAACTAATTCATCGCAAAACACACAATTTGGTGGCCCTTGTCTCTAGGCTAACCTTTTCAGTCTACTGTTCACAGTGTTGTTGGAGTGATCTTCTAAAATACAAATGTGAATAGTTACTTTTCTGCCTAAAACCTTTTCATATCTTCATAACAGCGAAGTACCTGATGATGGGAGACCATTATTTGAGCTTTGTCCAGTTACCTCTACTTTACCATCACTGCCACCCTACGCTAGTCCCCAACAGATACAGATATCTCCCACCCTCAAACCTTCTCCTAATGATCCATGGTGTTTCAGGTCTCCATGTCTTTTGGTCACACTATGCCCTTCCCATAGAGTAGTCTTCTTATTCTCCACCCCATCACCACCACCAGTCTGGCAGATACTCATTATCAAAATATGCTCAGTGTTACCACCTCTATGTGTGCTCCTCACCTTTCCCAAAGAATAGACCATATCGTCTTTTGTGGTCTCTTATCATAGCACCCTTAGTTTTTTATCCATTCCTTTCCCCTGACTGGAATGTAAAACTCCTTAAGTTCAGCAGTGCTGACTTGGTATTTATAATGATTAGAAAAAGCAGAGGGTTAAAAATTACATATTGAATGAAAGAATGACCAGAAGGACACAATTATATGAGAATAATTTTCTACTTTTACCATTTTATCTCTGGATTCCCCAACTGTCCTTGATGAACCTAAAAATAATGATTGTTTTTGATACAGTAAGAGGAGTGTACTAAAAATGTATAAAAGAAATGGTTGAATAACTAATAGTTATAGTAGCATAGTTCTCATATAATATTTCCCAACAGATTAAACATGCGAAATAACAGTAAATCTGTTATATTTCACTGTTTCTTTTCAGACTAAGCTCAGGATTTTATTCATAGTTTTATCACATAACTATTCTTTCACACTGAACTTTCGCCTCAAAAGAATTAGATACTAAGGGAGATAAATTCCCTATATTTTTTGCCAAGATGAAAGAATTCTCTACTAAATTTGTCCTATCTTAAAATAAGATAAGAATTAAAACACATAAATTTGCATTCTCAATATAAAAGTTTACATTTAAAAAATCAAAATGTGAGTTAGTCATGTCTTTTTTTTTTTTTTTTTTTCTGTACGCGGGCCTCTCACTGCTGCGGCCTCTCCCCTTGCGGAGCACAGGCTCCGGACGCGCAGGCTCAGCGGCCAGGCTCACGGGCCCAGCTGCTCCGCGGCATGTGGGATCTTCCCGGACCGGGGCACGAACCCGTGTCCCCTGCATCGGCAGGCGGACTCTCAACCACTGCGCCACCAGGGAAGCCCTCGTCATGTCTTTTAAGTATAGAAACATTTTAAAATTAGAGCTGTACTTATGGGCACTTGAAAAAGAGACATTATCAACTTCAAGTCACAATTCTTTTCCACTTGAAAAGTTTTTCAGATCAAATTTCTCTGCCTACCCTTATGTTGAACTGATATAATTTTGGACTATTTAACGATAGAAATATATGAACCTTATGTTAATTAATCTATGGTATTTTATTGAGTCCATCTTTTTCCAACCATATATTTTGTTAAAAGTAAGATTAGAAATCTGTGTTCTTATTGTGTTTTTTCTAAAGTAAAACAGAAAACATTATCATAGCTAGCATCTACTTTACCCCAGGGGAAAGATTTTATAATAAGAAATACAGCATACATATTTTCAGTATGTTTCATATAGTGTAAAGGAAATGGAATTTCTTAAAGTTCAAGTATTTGCAACAAATTTAAAAAGAAGCAAACTTTTGAAGAGAAATTTCTAGAAATTCTTGTCACGAGATTTACAGAAATCTTGTTAGAAGGCTGTATTGTAAGCCAGAGTAGGGAGGCCTTCTAACAGAAACTGTGAATTATTTTCATTTATCACACAGCCCTATGGAAAGCAATGACCTGACGACTAAGTCATAGCACAGTTCAGTTAAGAGTATGTGACAGCAGGAGCCACAAAGAGGTAAATGAACTAAGGCAACTAAACAGGCAGAAAGCCCTGGATGGAGCATGAAGGGTATTCCTCTCAGCCATGACTTGTTACAGCTCAGAGGAATCAGACTGGCACAGTCTGATGTGTTAATTTTTTTCCTTTCAATGCATTTTTTTACTGAGATATAATTGACATATAACATTGTGTAAGTTAAGGCATACAATATGTTGACTTGACACATTCATATATTCAGTGTGATCAGTACCACAGAGGTAGGTAGCAGCTCTATCACATCACATAATTATCATTTATTTTTTGTGATTAGAACATTTAAGGTCTGGTCACTTAGCAACCTTGAATCATATAATACAGTATGGTGGTGTGTTAATTTTTGAGACAAAGAAACAAAGGTAAATCAAGTTTAAATTACCAGTCACCTATTACATAGCCAACATCGATCAATTCAGAAGTAGTTATATCTCCTTACAGCCCTTCTCTCCTAACACATCACATATTTCTATTCATAAGATGTTTGAAAAAATGCCTGGAGCTGAAGTAGAAAAGATCCCAAACCCCATCAAATATGAAAGTAGAGACATACACAATTGTGTCCGCAGTTGCTTGTGATTCTGGGATTAGCGTGAACAAGAGGGCAGAAGCATAGTTAGCTGTAGAAAATATTCTGTAGTACAAGTCTCACTTCTGGGCCTCATGCTTAAGTCTATTTCTTTTTCCAGTGTCAATCATAATTCCACATAGCCTCTATTTTCATAAAACACTATAAAAAGATATATTATGTAATGACTTAAAGTATAATGTAAATTTTCCAAGTCAAGACTGAATTTTGTGAAAAAGTGCTGGTGTTTGACTGCTTAGGTTCAAATTTTAGCCCTAGTTTGAGCACATGTGGGCAAGTTGTTTAATCTCTTCATGCCTCAGTTGCCCTAATTATCAAGAGGCAAAACTAACAGTATCTTAGTGTTGTGAGGCGTATATAAGTTATAAAGCCTTTAAACAGTGACTGGCACAGAGTGAACCCCATGCTTAAATTTTGGTCATTATTGTTATTTTATTACTAAACTTTAACAAAGGCATTCACCTCTAAATAACAATATGGACAATTTTTTTCCTTGAGTTTTTATGATATATTTAAAACCTATGAACTATATGTGTTAGTATTTTACATTAAAATATTTTTTCTATTTCAATTCCCTCTATATTGTTTTAAAGTCTTTCCCCTTTCAAAGCTGACAATATTTCACCCCTTATTGAATATTTTGAAATTGAATATTTCCTTATTCAATCTCATTTCTTTTTTATTCCTCTTCTTACTGTTTTCCAACCTGACTTAAAGAACCTGAAGGGAATTCCTTCACTCCTTGGATGAGTCTTATACCTAGTAAGGGAATATTAAGAAGGTAAAGAAGCCAGTACATCAGTGGATCAGCAAGAAAGTGGCTCTATACTCAAGCTATCCCTCCCCAGAAAGGAATCTTGTATGTTTATTTTTTCATATATTCATTTATTTATTCATTTAAGAAACATTTATTGAAATCTGTTCTGTGCCAGGCATTGTGTTGGGCATTCAACATACATTATCTCTTAGCCCTCACAATAACACCATCTATCTATCTATTGTTAGCAGTACTATTATTATCAACTAGCAACGATTGTGCCTTGGATAAACCTTACTGTGTATGATACTGCTACTGCACAAAGCTGGCAGTACTGTTTTTATCAATCTCAATTTATACATGAAGAAACTAAGGTTCAGAAGTTTTAAGTAACTGATCCCAAATGGCAAGTGTTAGACTCATCTTGCTGACTTTCTCTACAAATAAGTCAGTCAGATAATATTCATACAAAACTAGAGCAGGCCATCATTCACTCATTTATTCATATAAGCATTTTTTTTTTCTACAAAAGGTAATTGTGTGCCCAGCTTTGTGCTAGGTATTAGGATAAAGTCTACTTTTAGGGAAAAATTCAGTGATACTTACCAGTGCTGATGCTTTATGTATGTTAACTAACCTACTTCTAGAATGGTCTGGCCAAGTTTTGGTCCAGAGGACTAAATAAAATTGTTCTGCCAACCTGGCTCAAGGGTATTATCCTGTACCATTTGGACCTGATTGCCAAGATTTGGTTATTCTTTTTGAATAACGCTCCTTGAATTGTTGCAAGCCTTTGATTAATTTTCAGAGTTCTGAAAAGGCTGACTTTGACAGCTTTTGCTATTGTTCTCATTTGTTTATTGAAATGCAGATTTTTAGGGTCCTTACTCCATCATTCCAGAATTCCCTCCCTGCTGTGGTTTTAAACTCACTTCTAGCATCGCATTCCTGTCTCATTCTTTGTAATCAAGTTCATTTGCATCCTTCAGTGGCAGTAACTGAGTCTTGGCTGTGATTTGTTTTGTAATAGTTCAATATCTCCATTGCTGAGGTGGTGCTACCTAGTTTAATCCATCTTCTTAGAAATCATGTTGCTGAATCCCAGTATTGATCCCCACTCTCTGCTTAAAGACTATTTTAGAAAGGTGATCCCCTTGCTACTCTCTGTGTATATATCTGACATAGAACTTAGAAAGGGGATGAAGTCACTTCTAATATTCTTTTGTATTGGTTCTGGTATTAATCCTTGTGTATGGTGTAATTTATATAGAAAAGAAAGTCACCTTTCTCTGGGCCTTATTCTTTGGACTTAGATTTGCAGAGGAAAAGTTATCCTAGATGCAAGTGTTTAAAAGATGGTCCTTGCCATATGAAGACAAAAGTCCCAAGCTGAAGATGAGAAAGCTATATTTTAAAACCAGCTGTCTTTGTTGACTGCTACTCTGAGTTTATTTTCCTTTTATTTTAATAAATTTCTTATGTAGAGATTCCTGTGTAGAGATTTTAGCTCTGTCTACAGCGTACTAGGAGCATGTGATGAAGGGTATTTTGATATCAAGGGAGGACCATAAGCCCTAAGGTCAATATGGTAGAGAAAACTACAATTAGTGAGAGACCTCCAAGAGAAATGTTTATCTTTTTACAGGGTAAAAATAAGGTTAGAAGGGCCACTACACCTCAACATAGATAATTCCCTTAGTAACCTTGGAACACTGAAAGTTATACTAAGGAAACCTAGATTTTCCCTTACATAGATATTATCTGCTAACTACCCATATCCCTGAACTTCTTGAGAGAAGTCCTCCATGAAGATCTAAGTATTTATATCCAGAAATCTGCCATGACCTCCCTCCCCAACTGCAGGCTGGATTAGATCCCCCCATGTCCCCCCACCTCACTCTGTACCTAACCATGCCTCCTCTATCAGCCTTTCCTTAATCTATGGACCTACAAGAATTTTGACCTGCCTTGGAATTTCAATGTCTAGAACAGGACTTGGTGCTATTAGATGCTCAATAAATTGCTTGTGGGACTTTTATTTAACATTCCTCTTGCTAGTTCAGACTCCTTTTCATTACTTCCAAAAAAAGTCTGCCAAGACGAGCTATTTGTTCCAGAAGGATTTTCTTACCCTTTGAAGTTCGACCCATCTGACTTCAAGAGTTACTATACTGTCTGGGGCTTCCCTAGTGGCGCAGTGGTTGAGAGTCTGCCTGCCGATGCAGGGGACAAGGGTTCGTGCCCTGGTCCGGGAAGATCCCACATGCCGCGGAGCGGCTGGGCCGGTGAGCCATGGCCGCTGAGCCTGTGTGTCTGGAGCCTGTGCTCAGCAATGGGAGAGGCCACAACAGTGAGAGGCCCGCGTACCGCAAAAAAAAAAAAAAAAAAAAGAGTTACTATACTATCATCTAATTCTCTTTTCCCACTGGCATTTTATCTTGCCTCTGCTTCCCTATAAAACACACTAGTATTATTTTTCCTTTCTTTTACTGGCAAGGATCATATTGGGGAATTTAGCTTCCTGAATTAATTTCCTCTTCCTTCATTTCCTTCTACTTGCTTTCACTCCCTTTAATATGTTGAAACTATATGTATGTTGAAACTATACAGTAGGTATCACAAACTTCTAGTCTCTAAATAAATATTGTTTTCTTCATCTCCCATAATTCTAAACATTGTTTCACATTACTGATCTCACCTTCTTAAAGCTTCTTACAAAACTCTTGAATTGCTACCTGCTTTGTGAGAGCTCCTTTTTCAGTGCCCTCCAGAGTCTAGACCCTTCTCACTGGAGCATCCATGACACTAATCAGCTATGAACAAAATACTGCTTAAATCAGGTTAGAGGGCAGTTGTCCCTCTCCTGTGATTTACTCATCTGCAGATGGTTTGGATCAAGAAACACTTCTCTATCTCTCAATGCAAATTCCATTCCTTACCAACCACATTGTGTCTGATTTGAGCCCTGTGTTGTTATTGTATACAATATTGTTATTTTATACAGCGACCTTAATTCTGCTTGTGATCACTGTCGATCAGGGGGCTGCACAGAAACTCCACTCCTGCTCAAACTCTGTGTGCTGCCCCACCCAGAGGGGATTTCAGCCTCAGTTCTGCTGGGAGGACTCAGGAACCACACCCATGCTTTCCCTTTCCCTCTCCGTCTCCCTCCCTTTCTCCCATTCTTCTGACATGGTTGTCCCTTTTCTGTCTTCCCTCACTCGCCTTATCACTCACAAGTCTTAACATGACTTTCCCCATTTTCTTCCCTGGAGGGTACTCAGCCTCCCATCATTTTTCATTACCACAGATCACTTTAAAATTTATATTCTTTGCTGCTTTCTCTTAAAACAGTACCTGACCCTGCAATACCATTCAATAAAAATCAGCTTCTATTACTATTTTACTTATACCCATTCCACACCCTGGGAAGGCCCAGGGGCTAGGATTTTCTCGGACATATAATTGCCTGTGCTGTGTAGTTTAGCTCAAGTGATTTCTCCATCTCTCACCAAAATGTGTATGTGTTGAGGGTGGAGGGATGGGGGAGTTGACTTAGAGCTTTTATAAGACCTCCAGTTATTTGAGACTTGTGTAAAACTATTTACTGGCATGTCGAGATGACATATAAATTCCTGCTTTGGTCTTTTTGTGCTCATCTTTTCGGTTCAATACACAGAGGCTACCTCTTTCATGTATCTTTCCTACCCATTCCAAGCCATTGTGTTGTTTTCCTTTGGTATCCTAAAAATGTTCCACCCATGTAGTCTCTCGCATGATTGTCACTTTTTTGTATGCCTTTGACCCCAGTTTTATTAGGTCCCTTGAGAACCCACCCTACTTTATGGGCTGAGTGTGCACAGGCACGCACACACAAATACATGGTCAGGTATGTGACCACATCGTGGTATGTGACCACGTTCATGGTCACACACCCAAGAATGAAAAATTTTCCTTCAATCCAGAATAACTAGTTGGAATCTAAGACCTTATAGCAAGTTAAATCAGAAGGGACAAACACAGCACAAACTTACAACTGTATCATAATAAAACCTTGCACGTTCATAAAAAATTCTTCCAGCATAAGGACTGTTGAATTAAACTCTTTGATGG
This sequence comes from Globicephala melas, assembly GCF_963455315.2. Lineage (NCBI taxonomy): Eukaryota > Metazoa > Chordata > Mammalia > Artiodactyla > Delphinidae > Globicephala > Globicephala melas. The sequence continues at coordinate 119,914,573 of NC_083315.2, forward strand.
TAAAATTTATTCTAAGTAAAACCTCACCTCCATGCTGTGCCCTTTCTACATAAGAATTGGAACAAACTATGCATATCCTGCACCTGTTGAGTTATACAGAAAACCTGCAGGAGACCAAGAGTATGAGTACGTGTCATTAAATATAAAAGATTAGAATAAAAACCTTAGGTGGCTATGGTTTCTGGTGTAATTTTAACTCTCCATGCTCTTGTACATTGTATAACATTAGTGGGCAAAATCTCACATAATAAATTACTAGCCTTATGCTTAAAGTTCTTAGACAATGCATATTATGTGAACATCTATGGCTGTTCTGAGCATACAAAATGATTAAGCCAAACAGAAATGTTATCACGTTGCGTTTATGAATTTTGATAACAGTGGCCTTGTGTTCTGCATGTCTGTGACTCTGAAGAGCAGATTTGGGTTCAGCCTTGTGGCAGCTCCTGTAGGGGCTAATCAGGAGAGCTGCTGTGACTAAAACTGAAGTGGAAGTTGCAGCTGCCTGGGAGATGATTTTCATTAAAGCTGCCTGACAGTGTCAACACAGAATCCAGACTGGATTTTAGAAATGAAACGTGGCACTTGCAAGGCACTCGGGCAGAGTATTCATAATTTTCTAATGGTGGGATTGCATCTTTTCACTTAGAATGGAAATAAAATCACTAAACAACTAGTGACATAAAATTCATTAAACTGGCTAACTGTGAACATTTCCTTCTAACTAATAATTAAAATATATATGGAGATTTTGTCATTAAATATACATGTCTTTCAGTTTGAAAATGAATTATAGCTAGGGGCAGAGATTAGAGTATAATCCTGAGTTGTGTTAAAGTAATGAAATTGTGAATATCTTTCTTCTTTTTTCTATTACACTTATTGTCATGTTGCTTTATCGCAATGAGATAAATGTAAAAATTTTGGTAACAAATTTTGGTTCATTTAAGGACAAAGGTTAATCTTGAGTTAAAATTATATTTATAGTACTATACTTTTATCCTTGGTTTCAAAAAGTAGCTCTATTTACTAGAAATTTTTCTAGTAAGATAACAGATATTTAAGGAAAAAAAACCATGACTTTCAGGAAACCTCTAATAGATATCAGAGTGTCTATGGCCATTAAGATATAGGTTTAATAAATAGTATTATCTTCATTATTTCAGTGTTAGTCTACAGATTTCAGATGATAAAATGATCCTATAAGATGATATAATCCTTTGTTAAAATAAATTTAGTGCTTAGAAACTAGGCTGATAACATAAAAACAGGGAGTATTATTTTCCAAGGGAAATAAATAATGTGAAGAGGAGTCACATAAATGCTGTATTAAAATAATGGTATTTGGCTTCAGGCTAGAAAAAAATCCTCCCCTCCATTGCTTTACCTCAATAAATATATTATTTCTTTAGTCACGTGCACATTATATTTGATTTTTTTAATATGTTAAAATTTATTTGAGAAATAATGAGGAAATATCTTAATTCAAGACTATTTCCTGACATGTGCCTCCAAGTACCATCCTAGCCTACTAGACATTCCTCCTGTGCCTTTGAGACTGGCTCACAGGAGTCCATGATTGAGCCACATCTTTGACACACAGCTTGTGCTCAATAAATATTAGTTTACTAAATGAATTTTTCTGGTTTCTACCACTTCAACTGAAAGGATTCAACCTCTGAATCCTGTGCTCCAGAGCACAGAAAATCTGAATGTCTGGAAGATTCTGTACCAGTGGTAGATAAGAAACACACCTGAAAATTCATGATTGCTTACGAAAAATATTTAGCTGGTTGTTAAGAGCATACATGTATAATTGTATCCTTTTAGATAAGTGCAATAAAATGCTTCTTGTTTTAGTTATTAGGGTCTAAACTGTTTTGTTTTGTTTTGTTTAACAACCAAAAAACAAAGAAATAAAATCTCAGAATCCAAGAACGGAAGAAGTAATTGTTTTGCTTGGGACCTTACTATCTTAGAACAAATGAGCACCTTCACAGTTTCTTCAGACACAGAACTGCACTGGTGTTTACCACAAAATCTTTCAAGGTAATATAAATCCTAGGGGAGACATAAATTTCTCAAAGAGGAAGAGAAAGAAATGGTACGGCTTGATAAGATGAAGTTGCCAAAACACTGTAGAACTTGCCTATCTCCATGCATGAGGTTGACCCCTTTGCTTGCAAAAGTCAAATGATAACTTCTTGATGCATGTTATTTGAATGTGTGTGCATAAGTAAATGTAAACACAAAAGTTTTTCAATTCAATTGCTGTTTAGGTCTCAATAGAATGCTAGTCATTTCAATCTGAGAATAATTTGTTTCTGCTTAGTAATACTTGGCACATGATAACCACCCCTATCAGTTGATCTCTCCAGCTCCAGGAATCTACTTGTATTACTTAAACCAGGGTTTCTTAATTCAGGCTCTTACTCCAGTTTGCCCTTCTCACTAGTACCTTTGCTCTACATTTTATTCCTCCTGTTTCCCTTCTTAACATGCTGGGTTGGGTTCACTACTGATGCATAATTGTATAATCTGAAACAGAATTTTGGTTTCTGAAACAGAAATAAGATTTCATAGTTTAAAATCTCTCTACTCTCAGCTAAGCCTAAGGGAGTGAGTAATGTGAAAACATCAGATACTATCACAGGGTCAGTTTGTGCACAATCTCCTAAGATCTACCTGTTACATGTACATGTGCATTTTCTACACATCCTGAAGACTGGCTCTGTATGAATATCCACACTTACAATTAATGTTCTTATATAGCTTAGAGTTTCTCTATGTATCCCTTATATAAACACATATAAGGGACTTCCCTGGTGGTCCAGTGGCTAAGACTCCATGCTCCCAATGCAGGGGCCCGGGTTCGATCCCTGGTCAGGGAACTAGATCCCACATGATGCAACTAAAGATCCTGCACAAGGCGACTAAGACCCTGTATGCTGCAACTAAGACCTGGTGCAGCCAAATAAATAAATAAATATTTTAAAATACATACATACATATAAGAAGGTGAATAGACTTTTCATACCTATACTCAAATTATATTTTGAACTGTATGAAAAGAAGTCTTTTCCTAACCTGAGTGAACTTGTGTCAAATTTTTAGACATTATAATTAGAAATCTTCCATTAGGATTAGTAGTAACAAGAGCCTGTGGAATTTGTAGAAATAGATAGATGCCCAAGCCCCACCACTATGGATTCTAATTTAGTGTTGAAAAGGGCCAAACCATGTAGTTTTTAATGATCAAAAGTTACTAGTTATTACATAAATTATTAAGTTATTTAAATTTCAAAATCTATTAGATTTAGAAATATTGCTTTAAGTGTGATCTCCTAAGTGCATATTGATATGTCAAATTCTATATCTCAGGACTCATGGTGAAATAAATAGCAGTCACAAAATTCAAAGTTTTTGCTGATATATCTCTTAACATTTTATTTAAAAGAAAAGCAACATGGGATATTACTCAGCCATAAAAAGAAACAAAATTGAGTTATTTGTAGTGAGGTGGACGGATCTAGAGTCTGTCATACAGAGTGAAGTAAATCAGAAAGAGAAAAACAAATACCGTATGCTAACACATATATATGGAATCTAAAAAAAAAAAAAATGTATCTGAAGAACGTAGAGGCAGGACAGGAATAAAGACACACGTACAGAATGGACTTGAGGACATGCGGAGTGGGAAGGGTAAGCTGAGACGAAGTGAGAGAGTGGCATTGACATATATACACTACCAAACGTAAAATAGATAGCTAGTGGGAAGCAGCCACATAGCACAGGGAGATCAGCTCAGTGCTTTGTGACCACCTAGAAGGGTGGGATAGGGAGGGTGGGAGGGAGATGCAAGAGGGAGGGGATATGGGGATATACGTATATGTATAGCTGATTCACTTTGTTATAAAGCAGAAACTAACACACCATTGTAAAGCAATTATACTCCAATAAAGTTGTTAAATAAAACTAATAAATAAATAAATATCAGCAAGTGAATTTTTAAAATGACTAACGCTGCAGATATGCAGTAATGTCCCCCATTCTCTATTTCTCTCTCTCACACACACACACATCACTACAGTTGGAAGCATTTTTTGAAAAAACAGCCTAACCATTTTATCTTAGGCATAATATATTTTTTAAATAATAAAACTGTAGTTGTTAGACAATATCACTTTGCTGATATTTATACTACAAAGTTTTAAGCAAAATTAAAATATTAACCCTGTTTCCTCAAAAATAGACAAATCTTAGAAACTTTACCAAATTTCTCAATTTAGTAATGAGTGATATACTGTATTTTATGTAGAATTATAGATATTGCCATGTAGGTTATACATAAAACCTCCACAAATAGAATGGTGGAAAAATGAGATAAGAAGAAACAGGGAAACTAGCCAAAATATTAAAAAAATCAAATATACATAGCTGATAAGTCCAGTGCCTTATCTTCTGCAACTGAATACAAGACTGGGATGGCTATTTGTTGTCTTTCTTTTTTTTTTTTTTTTTTACCAGCTATTCAAAATTCCCCTTCTTTATGCAATGCTTCAGTTCTCACAGCTTTAGGATGGAGATTTGGTGATTCAAACCTTCGTTCCTAAGGAATCAGAATCTTTTGTAGTCCTGACTATATTCTTCTTCTAATATTTACCACTGATGGTGATGTAAACATGGGACTTCAGGGATGCCCTAGATTCTGTTCACACTTTTCCTGGCCCAGTTTTATAGCACCATATCATTTCCTCTTGATGGGAAAGACTTTAACCCCAGTCAACACCTAAAACCCCTATTGTACCTATTCATTCAGGGCCATGCAGAGCACAGTAGGAGCATTTTTCCATGGACATTAAAATCTGTACACCAGCAGACCACAAATTAATAGGGATGGGAAGCAATTTTTTTGCCAAGAGATCACCACATATTTGAGTGAGAGTTACCATCTCCATTTCTATCCCTTTGTTCTCAAACATATACTCTAGTTATGGGGAGAAAATATTTTATATCATTCACTGGCTTAGTGCATACACCACAGGCTGCCAGAGTGTAACTCAACACTGACAAGGCACCGTCTCTTAACTATTACCATAATTGTCTTATTTTCTTTTTACAGTCAAATGAAATTATTTTAAAAAGTGATAGTTTGTGATGTAACATGGTGTTGTACAAGTCAGTTAGAAATTCCTCAGAGGATGATTCTGGCAGAGACGTGATGAAGAGAAATAAATTCTAATCCAGGATACATCTATATACATGTGAGAACTAAAGGCCAACTCAAGGGAATGGGTCCATGTAATAAAACTTCCTTAGGTAGTGTGCTGTGCAGGTCCCTTCAAGGTAACATTCCCCACTGGGGCCCAGTATTGATTGTTCCTCGTAGAAAGGTAAGACTTAACTGGGGCAGTAGCCAAGTTAGCTTTGTCAAGGTGAAAGTTTTAGTAGCATGTATAGCCTCTATCTTTAGCGCGGTCATTTGTATGACCCTACAGAGAAAGCACTGAGTAGGCAATTTTCCTTGTTTATTTTGGATACCTTATGTGTGAGTATTTATTTGGTCAAATAGTATCAGGTTCTTGGCCTATGCCCATTGTGAGCGATCCATCTACTTGTAACTTCCACGAACCTCCTTCTCACTAATGTTAGTTCTAAGTCCTACACCACCTAATCATCCTCACAAAGCAATGTAGGTGCTAACTTCAAGCCATCTTTGCTTTTAAACAAAGTAGACAACAAGGTGTACTACTGGATGTCCTGCCCACTGGGAGGATTTCTCTCCTGAATGCTTTTCCAGGGCCACACCTCAGTGAGACACAAGTGCCCTTCTGGCCTGTGCAAGCATGTCATGTCGAACATTCTGTGGCCCATCCACCAATAGTTTACTCCTTTATCAACAAGTCTTGGGGACTCTGTGTGAGACCCCAGTTTCAGAATAAGGGAGAGAACAGAGTATGCAGAATCAGGCATCCTTGGAATGTGATGGTAAAGAAGAAATAAAAAGTGAAAATTACATCGCTTAAGTATGAATTGTCATTCTCATGTCCAGAATGGCTGCTATAGTGTGGGCATCTCAATATGGAATCCAAGAAAAGATTATTTTTTCAGAGACATACTTAGACAGGTGGGTAGGCAGTTGTCATGACATTGTTTGGGGGGAGGAAGTTATCCAAATAAACACCATGTAGTGGAGAAAAATGGTATTTTCAGACAATGCGTGGATTTAGATTCAGGAAATCCAGGTTACAATTCTGGTTCCTAAGAGGGCCAATGCTGAAATGGCAGAATATAGACCTTCAAAAATCCATTCCTGCATGTGACTGGAGGAATGGAAAAATCTGGAAAAAATTTCACAATCAACAAATTTTGAAATCAACATTTTCAGAACTTTGGAAATCAGCTAAAGACCTGCAACAATCTAAAGTGTGTTTATTCAAGAAAAATGACTGAATCTCAATACAAGCAGCAAGGTATATTTACTGCCTTAATCTCATTCCTTGCCTCTCCAGCTCTGCAGTAGCCTTGAAAACTAACAGTGTGGCAGTTATAACTGCTGTGAAAACCAGCCACTTGGAAGCTACTGGATGAGACAAAATAGGATTGGAATGCCCCAAAACCTCCAGAGAATTGTCACTATTTGACCTGTCTGGCAGCTACTAAGAAGCTCCGTTCACAAGGAATGTCTTTGTTTGATATGATTTAGGCCCGCCTCTGTGAAACAGCCATCCTCTGAACATTTGTCAAAAACAATTATAGACATCTCTTTGTATTTGCAGGCGATTAATTCTGGGACCCACCATGGATACCAAAATTTGCAGATGCTCAAGTCTCTTAGTATTGGCGGTTCCACATCCGTAGATTCAAACAACCTCAGATCATGTAGTACTGTATGTATTTATTGAAAAAAATTCACATATAAATGGACATGGCAGTTCAAACCCATGTTGTTCAAGGGTCAACTGTAGTCATCATAGCTGCCTAGGTAGCATTTCAAGTTGGGGCCAATAAGAGGTTGATCAAAAAAAGTAAAAGGGAAAACTGGGGAATGATATGTCATTTAAAAACTCCAACACATTCCTGGGAATCTAGAAAGCTGTATCTATGTGCAAGATCGTGCTCATGCTAAGGAAAGACTTGAGAATGTTCTAATCTCTGATCTCTAGTTGACCTTAAGGATCTACACAAGCAAAAAGTGAATACTAAGAGAGACTGATGGACTGTTTGACAGAGTATTTATGGTATGTCCCAGTATAAACACAGCACCCCTCAGCAATATCTAGGAGATTCACTGGTTCAAAGCACTGAAGGAAATCTCTGTTCAATCATTAGTTGACCACTAACTGAAACAAGCAGAGACATCAGTAGCATATATGACAAAGAATACATACTCTACAGTATACGCTCAGGAAAGTAACCAAACAAACACAGCAAAAATAACAAACCCCAGGAAAGGGGAACATTCTGATTTCCAGATCTGGAATGTTTTATTATTTAAAGTGTCCACTTTTAGCAAAAAATATGATCCATGCAAAGAGGAAAGTATGAACCATATACAGGAATAAAAGCAGTCAATAGATAATGCCTCTGAGGAATCCCAGATGTCGAACTTACTAAACAGAATTTAAATCAGCTATTTTAAACATTGTCCAGGAACTAAAGGAAATCATGTATGAAGAACGAAAGGAAAGTATGAGAAAGATTTCTTACCAAATAGAAGATATCAATAAAAGGATTATAAAAAAGAATCAAATAGAATTCTGGAGTTGAAACTATAATAACTGAAATAAAAAATTCACTAGAGAATAACAATAGCAGATTTGAGCAGGCAGCATCAGTGTATTTTAAAATAGGTCAATTATCTATTTTAAGGAACTAGAAAGAAAAAGAATGAAAAAAATGAACAGAGCTTCAGAGACCTATGGGACCGCATCAAGCATACCAATATACATTTAATGAAAGATCCTGAAGAAGAAGAGAGACAGAAGGAATATTTGAAAAAATACTCGCTGAAAATGGCCCAAATTTAATGGAAAACATTAATCTGTGCATCTAAGAAGATTAGTGAACTCCAAGTAAGATAAATTCAAAGAAATCTATGTGTAAATATATCATAATCAAATCTTTGAAGGACAAGTATAAAGAGAGAACTTGGAAAGTAGCAGGAAAAAAAGTGACTCATCACACACAAAGGATTTTCAATAATATTGACAGCTGACTTCTCAGAAATCAAAGAGGCTAGAAGCCAGTGGGATGATGTACTAAAAGTGCTGAAAGATAAGACTGTCAGTTCAAAAATTCTATATTCTGCAAAACTATTCTTCAAAAATTAGGGAGAAATTTAAACATTCCAAGATAAAAACTGAGAGTTTATTGCTAGCAGACATGCCCTGGAAGGGAGTTCTTCAGGCTGTAATGAAAGTAAACTAGATATTAATTTGAATGCGCACACAAAAAATTAAATGCAATGGTAAAGGGACTATACAGAAAAACATAAGAGACACTATAAATGTAGTTTTTGTTTGCAACTCTTTTATTCTGCTATCTGATTTAAAATACAGTTGCTTAAAGCAATGTTTTAAAAACTGTGTTGATGGGCTTATAATGCATGAAGATGTAATTTGTGTGACAATAATTGTACAAAGAGGGAGGGGAGATGGAACTACATTGGAGCAATTTTTTATATCTTTGAAATTCACTCAATATTAATATGATTTAAATTATTTTCAATTAAGATGTAAATTGTAATCACCAGGGTAACCATTAAGAATATAACTCAAAAGCAAATAGTAAAAGAAACAACTAGAGAATTAAAATATAAAATATAAAAATGAGACAATTTAAACCATCAGATCAGTAAAAATTAGTTTAAAAATCCACCATAATTAACAATACTCTTAAATAATTACTATTTTGGTATTTACTTTTCTAATCTTAAAAAAGAAAGTTCACATATATTTGTACACACATATGTATCTTCATTTAACATGATATTGTAAACCTTTTTTGGTCTCAAATTTGGATTTGAAATATATGGTGGGGAATTTTAAACTAATTTTTCTGTATATTGTAGAATCTGTACTTGTACACAAGTAACCTGATATTTTTTGTGATATATAATTAAAATATATATGGATTCACGACATGTTCATTTCTGTTAAACATATGAAATATTTTAAAATTGATTATAATTTCATAATCAATTTGAAAGTTAAAATCAAATCCAGTCATAATTCTTTGCATACTCACATGGTATAAGGAGCTACCAGTAATATACACGCTAATACTTATCCTTTCTCTGAAAGATTTTTATTAATCTGAAAACAGTTTAAAGAATTCTTTAACCACAAAGGGTTATAAAGTGTTTTAATAAGCAAAAGTTGATAACATTTAAAATAAGTTGCGTGCCCCATTCAAATGCTTTTGGTTTGTGGGCACATGCAAATTTGCTCAGTGTTCCTTTCACATGGGGATTTCTGTGATGTTTGTTTTCACTAAGAAGGAGAAAATGGAAAAGCTATTTCAGAACCTGATTTGATTGCTTTGAAAACAAACAAAAATACTTTTTTCTTGTGACTTTGGGCTAATTGCTCTTCCCTTCAAACCTCTGTTTTCTTGGTGCGTGGAGTTTTTTCCCCATTTATCTATTTTCAGGTAGATTTAATGGCTTATGGGAAAAACTTTAATTTACTTCTTCCTTTTGGAAAAGTTTTCTTCTGTATCTTTTCTTGCCTTACTCTGTAAAGTCTCATTTTAGCCTTAGCATGGTAAGGAATTAATAATGCATGTGACAGATATTTTTCCGATATTTTTCAACTTTTAAGAGGTTGTGCATAATGATCTGATCCCAGAAATGATATATCCTCATTTCAATTCTGCCTCTGAGCAAAACTATATTATCTTCAGAGAGCCATGATATAACCTTATCCACCTATCAATCGCCTTACCTATACAATAGAAAGGGAGAGAAGCCCATTTTAGATGAAAGCACTTTGAGTTAAAAAAAAAAATAGGAAATTTACATAATTAATTTTAATGATGTGAAAATCTAACGTAGATACGCTCACAACCTCAGTAATTGCTGACTAACCTTAACTTCAAAACTTGCTCTTGAAATCTCTGTACCCAAGTGATTTCTTATGTGTTATTTTCTTACACAAAAATAATAGCTACTGTTAATTGAACACTTACTATTTACCAAGCACTATTCTAGGCTCTTGGTATGTGTCACTTCATTCAATAATCATAACAGCCTGTTAAGTAGATACTATTATTATTGCAGAGGATTCTGAGGTAGAAAGAGGTTGAATAACCTGTCCCAGGATTTGACTTTCAGTAACGTTATAGTACAACCTGCAATTTTAACCTCTATCCATTGTTAACTATGGAAAAGTTATCGACAGGAGAATTTCATTTAGGATCAAACATAGCTAATGTCTTTCCTACTGCACAAAATATAGACACATATGTGGAGTTATAAATAAAAGTAAAGATGTCAGAGATCCTCCAATGATTAAAGCTCTATTCACCATAAAGTAGCAAGTTGGGGCAAGATTTAGAGGTAGACATTTGTCAAACATATTTTTGAGGCTGGTTTATCTAAAATGGATGCCAGATATTTATATCTGAATTTTTAAAAGTATTTTCTTGCTGCTTCAACAAAATGCAAGGTAATCTAGTCTTAAACAAACAAACAAAAGTAATGTTTTTAAAGACCTCAAGAAAATACTAGTAGTAGCATTCACTTTCATATTTTTTATTAAAGAATGAAAATTATGGTTCCGTCAGATATACACTAAATTAATATTTGTGGTTGGGTCAGAGACCTTTCTGACTAAAGCATTAATTTATGGGTTTAGAATAAATTTATAATTTTTCTAAAGCCTTTGAATGAAAACAACAACAAAAAGCAAAACCATATACATTTGAGCTTAACATTAAAATTTTTTTAAAATAATAGTTTATTTTTTTAATTAATTAGTTTATTTATTTTTGGCTGCATTGGGTCTTTGTTGCTGTGTGCAGGCTTTCTTTAGTTGTGGTGAGTGGGGGCTACTCTTCATTACGGTGCATGTTCTTCTCATTGCGGTGGTTTCTCTTGTTGCAGAGAAGCTTCAGGAGTTGTGGCTCATGGGCTCTAGAGCGCAGGGTCAGTAGTTGTGGCACACGGGCTTAGCTGCTCAGCGGCATGTAGGATCTTCCCAGACCAGGCTCGAACCCAGGTCCCCTGCATTGGCAGGCAGGTTCTTAACCACTGCGCCACCAGGGAAGCCCTAAAAATGTTAAATGTCTTAACATTAAAAAAAAATATTTTAATGTACTTTTATGTTATGCACATATTTTATGCCAGGTGCTCCTCTATGTGTTCCACAGATGTTACTTCATTTCATCTTTCTACCTACTGTGTGCAGTGACTATTGTCACCTAACTTTTACAGATTAAGAAACTCAGAAAAGTTAAACAGCTTGCCCAAAGTTATACAGTTGAGATGTGGCAGACATAGTAAATAAAACTTCAGGTCTGATTTCTAAACTCGTGATTATACTACTATCCTATACTGTGTATCTTGGGCTTTTAAAATTGACACCAGTTCTCTCTCTCTCTCTCTCTCTCTCACTCTCTCACTCTCTCTCTCTCGCACACACACACAAAGTAAAACAATCCAAGTCTCTAAATATGTCTAACATTTTATCGATGGGTCAGATCATCCAGGGGAATTATTGTAAGGATTAGTTAATGTATGTTTTATGGAAAATTATATTACTCTATAGTCTGAGTATATACATATACATACACACACACACATACACATTCACACATTGTGAGAAGTGGTGGCCCTACATGTAAGCTTGAATTATCTATTTAGTTATACTCCTAAAATCAGCCCATATATTTCATGATGAGTATTCAGGTGTTTTTATTACTAAAATTATTTCCAGTAGCTTTCTTTGCATTAATTGGTAGTGAAGTTTTAGTCACGGTTAACAATGAAGAAGCAGTTATTCCTTTTCAAATAGAGTTGGATAAATGTAGTTTTAAATTAAAAGCTTGAGATTCTGAAATGAATAACTATTATCATTTTTTTCACCATGCACCATTCTGAGAAGATACTCATTAACCATTTCTGTTAGAAAAAACAGTGACCCTACCTTGAAAACACCTACCACTGGAAGTTTTATTTTCTTCTGTGTACAGGCATACCTCAGAGATATCGTGGGTTCAGTTCCAGACCACCACAATAAAGTATCTATCAAAATAAAGCAAGTCACATGAATTTTTTGGTTTTCAATGCATATGAAAGTTATGTTTACACTATACTGCAGTCTATTAAGGGTGCAATAGCACTATATCTTAAAAACCAATGTAGACACCTTAATTTTGAAATACTTTGGGGACTTTCCTGCTGGTGCAGTGTTTAAGAATCCGCCTGCCAATGCAGGGGACATGGGTTCGATCCCTGGTCCTGGAAGATCCCACATGCCGCGGAGCAACTAAGCCCGTGCGCCACAACTACTGAGTCCGTGTGCCACAACTACTGAAGTCCGCATGCCTAGAGCCCGTGCTCTGCAACAAGAGAAGACACCACAGTGAGAAGCCTGTGCACCATAAGGAAGAGCAGCCCCCACTCGCCGCAACTAGAAAAAGCCCGTACGCAGCAACGAAGACCCAATACAGCCAAATAAATAAATTAATTAATTAATAAAATACTTTATTACTAAAAAATGCTAACCATCATCTGAGCTTTCAGCTAGTCATAATCTTTATGCTGGTGGGTGTCTTGCCTTGATATTGATGTTGCTGACTGACCAGGGTGTTAGTTGCTGAAGCCTGGGGCAGCTGTGGCAGTTTCTTGAAGACAGCAATGCAGTTTGCCACAATGATTGACTCTGTCTTTCACAAACAATTTCTCTGGGCATGCAATGCTGTGTGATAACATTTTACCTATAGTAGAAATTCTTTCAGAATTGGAATCAATCCTCTCAAAACCTGCCACTGCTTTATCAACTAAGTTTATGTAATATTCTAAATTTCAACAATCTTCACAGCATCTTCACCAGGAGTAGATTCCATCTCAAGAAACCACATTCTTTGCTCACTCATAAGGAGCAGCTCCTCATCCATTAAAGTTTTTTAAATTATTTTTATTTTTATACAATTTTTAAAGGATATACTCCATTTACCAAATACTCCACTGCAGAATATTGGCTCTATTTCCCATGTTGTATAAAATATCCCTGTAAAGTTTTATCATGAGATTGTAGCAATTCAGTCACATCTTCAGGCTCCACTTCTAATTTTAGTTCTCTTGCTGTATCTACCGCATCTGCAGTTACTTCCTCCACTGAAGTCTTGAACCTCTCCAAGTCATCCATAAAGGTTGGAATCAACTTCATCCAGACTCCCGTGAATGTTGATATTTTGACCTCTTCCCATGAATCATGAATGTTCTTAATGGTGTCTAGAATGGTGAATACTTTCCAGAAGGTTTTCAATTGCTTTTGCCAATATCCATCTAACTAATTACTGTCTATGGCAGTTATAGCCTTCCAAAATGTGTTTCTTAAAGAATGACTTGAAAGTTGAAATTACTCCTTGATCCATGGCCTGTAGAACGGATGCTGTGTTTGCAGGCATGAAAACAACAGTAATCTAGTTGTACCTGTCCATCAGAGCTCTTGGGTGACGAGGTGCACTCTCAGTGAGCAGTAATAGTTTGAAAGAAATCTTTTCTGAGCAGTCTCAACAGCAAGCTTAAAATATTCAGTAAACCACATTCTAAACAGATGTGCTGTCATCCAGGCTGTGTCATTCCACTGGTAGGGCACAGGCAGAGTAGATTTAGAAGAATTCTAAACGGCCCTAGGATTTTCAAAATAGTAAAGGATGATTAGCTTTTTTAAAGTCACCAGCTGCATTAGCCCCTAATAAGAAAGTCAGCCAGTTCCTCTGAAGCTTTGAAGTCAGGCATTGATTTCTCTTCTCTAGCTATGAAATTCCTAGATGGCATCTTCTTGCAATACAAGGCTCTGTTGTCTAAGTTGAAACCCGTTGTTTAGTGTAGCTGCCTTCATTAATTATCTTAGCTAGATCTTCTGGACAACTTGATGCAGCTTCTACATCAGCACTTGCTGCTTCACCTGACACTTTGGTGTTGTGGAGACAGCTTCTTTCCTTAACCTCTTGAACCAAGCTCTGCTAGCTTCAAACTTTTCTTCTGAAACTTCCTCCCCTCTCCCAGCCTTCATAAAATTGAAGAGAGTTAGGGTCTTGCTCTGGATTAGGCTTTGGCTGAAGGGAGTGTTGCGGCTGGTTTGATCTTCTATCCGGAACACTAAAGCTTTCTCCATATCAGCAATAACACTCTTTCATTTTCTTATCATCCATGGGTTCACTGGATTAGTACTTTCAATTTTCTTTAAGAAACTTTCCTTTGCATTCACAACTTGGCTAACTGCTGGGCACATGAGTCCCAGCTTTCCACCTGTCCTGGCTTTCCACAAGCCTTCTTCACTAAGCTTAATCATTTCTAACTTTTTTTTTTATTAAAGGGGTTGCATTTATTCTATGAAATTTTATTTTTTTGGCCACACTGCATGGCTCATGGGATCTTGGGATTGGTTCCCTGAAGAGGGATTGAACCTGGGCCCTCAGGAGTGAGAGCATGGAGTCTTAACCACTGGACTTTCAGGGAGTTCCTGTTTCTAGCTTTTGATTTAAATGGAAAGATGTGTGACTCTTCCTTTCACTTGAACACTTAGAGGCTATAGTAGGGTTATTAATTCTCCTGATTTCAGTATTGTTGTGTCTCAGGGGAAAGGGAGGTTCGAGGAGAAGGAGAGAGACTGGGGAACAGCCTGTGAGTGGAACAGTCGGAACACACACAGCATTTATAAAGTTCTCCATCTTATATGGGTGCAGTTTGTGACATCAAAGCAATTGCAGTAGTAATATCAAAGATCACTGATCACCATGACAAATCTAATAATAATGAAAAATTTTGCAATTTCGCAAGATTTACCAGTATGTAACACAGAGACATGGACTGATTAAATGCTGTTGAAAAAATGGCACCAATAGACTTGATTAATGCCGGGTTACCGCAAACCTTCAATCTGTAAAAAACAAAATATCTGTGCAGAGCAATAAAGCAAAGCACAATAAAACAAGGTATACCTATACTCAGAGTTGCAGTGGAAGATTTTAAAACTTAAATAAATTATACATTAAAATATACATGATGATCAGCCACTTATCGTGGCAATGAGAAACCAAGAACTAACAATTTTTAATCACATTTCATAACTAGAAGTTAATTTCATACACATTATCTTTAAGAATCTTAAGTTAGATAGGCAGGTATTATATATTCCCCATATTTTTGAATAAAGATAAAAGAATCAATATTCATAGAGCACCGTGATTGCTGATAATTAACTGGGTAACTTTAAGAAAATAATAATTCTTCTGCACCTCAGTTTTTTAACCTACAGAACAGGGCTGCTAATATACACTTGTCTTACTTCAAGGGGTTTCTACTAGAACCAAGATAAGGCAGGAGAAAAGTAACTGCATACTGCAAAGAGTTTTCCTTTGCCTCCATTTTCTCATGTGTACAACATGAGCTAATGTTAAGGCCATAAAGTAACATGAAAATTCTTTCTGTAACAAAAAATTCCGTTATGTAAGTGTGAGATATTATTGGTCGCTCATGCCTAGGTTTTCAACTTAATTTAGCAAGACTTTAGGTTATTAGTGTTAATATTTTTCTTCCTCTCAACATTCATATTGTACAATTAAGATTTTTAAGACATTCTACTTCTGTTTTCCTGACCTGGATTCACTCAAGGTTAAGTTTGTAATGCATTCCTCTTCTTCCTTCTTACCCTTAAGGGGATTAAGAGACTTGCCAGGTCTATCAGTGTTTTAAGGGGAAGCATAACAAAAGAACAGCAGAGCACTTACTTTTGATGATAAACAGTCTCTTCCATGTAAAGCCTAATAAGTGTTAGTCCAAAACTGGGATATTAACCAATGCATATTGGTGTTATAGAAAGACTTGATGCCTCACTTTAAATGCATTACTAGTAGGCTACTATTTTATAAGTCTAGCAATTGAAACCCCTTTGAAGATACAATTTCATTACACCATAACCCCATAACCACATCATTTACAAAGGCTTGGGTCATCATTTACTACAAATGGTTTTAATCAAAGGAAAACCCTTAGAGGAACAGAACTGGCAGAATTGGCTCCCCCATCTTACAGACTGAAGAATATAGACTGGAATTCTTCTTTTGATAAATAATATTAATGACATCTGTATTTTATTTTGTTAATTCTATTTTCTTAACTCTTTCAAAGAAGAGAAACCTTATCATTGATATAACTGTTCCAAAAGTATTCATTATTTCTACATGATCTTTGAGAAAATAAAATCCTTACAGGACACTGAAAATATCTCAGTGACCATGATATTTAAAAGTCATCTCGTAAAGATTAATAAATATCATGGATATCTTATGTCCTTTTAACATGTTCTAGGAAAATATAATTTTATCTTCTTATATGCTTAAAAGTGATGTTTGTACTTGAAAAGTCTTTTTTAAAGGTTTCTTACATTTTGATAACTTAATAACAATATTCAGGTTTTCTCTCCAAATTAGTTTGACTCAATACTTAAACAAATATTTATTCAACATTTTCAGTCTTGCAAAGTAGCTGAAGTAATTACTAAGTAACTTACTTCAGGTATCCTTAATAATGATTACATAGATAATTCAATTAAAAATCCTAAAAATTACTTACTTAAGACAACACAGGTAAAAGGATTTTCTTTCTGAAATTCATAAAAAATTGCATCTACATATATAAAGTTAATATATATAAATTATTTTATATAATATATGAATTAAAATGTTCAACTTTCAAAGTTTTATCAGGCCCTATATACTGTAGAATTCTCCTATATTTAGCAGTATGAAGCAAACACAAATTTTATGAGAGCCAGAAAAAAAAAAGCTCACCACATAAAAAAACTCATAATAATGAATAGAATAAAAGAGAATTGCAGGTACTTTTCATTTTATAAAGTAGTTATTCGACAGCCTATTAAATGTAAAACAGATTTTTTAAAAAAAATCAACATCAAAGACATGATTCCATTTGGGGAAAATCACTCCCCCACTCCCAAAGACACCACCACCCAGATTTCTTGAGACCATTTGGCAGAAAATATACTGGTTACAGCAATTGAATATTTAACAATGGAGCCATGTGAGGACACTTTTAGAACCCTGTAGCCAGTTGTATGCTGTCACCAGTTCATTGGCTAGGTCACTGATCTCATATGGTAGCTTGAAATCAAGCTTGAATTATTTAAACCAAAGATTAATAAAGATTGTGTATCAGACCTTTTCTCCTCCTTTCCCCAAATCCTCCTTGGTTGTTAAACATTTACCAGCACACTTTAGCCAGCAGTAATTCCAAACCTATGAAGTATTTTTCAGCATCAAGATTTCCTTTTTTTGCTGTGCACTCTGTGAAACATTTCCCAAATTCCTGAAATTTCTCATACTGTCAATTATCTGGGTCTGTGATGCAAGTACAGAATATAGAACTTTTTTTTTTTTTTTTAAAGAAGTTGGAAATCTGATCAGGGTGCCAGCATGGTCAGGTTCTGGTGAGGACTCTTCCTGGGTTGCAGATAGCTACCTTCTCACTATGTCCTCACATGGCTGACAGAGACCTCTGTGGTTTCTTCCTCTTATAAGGCCACCAGTTGTTTTCCAGCTTCTAGAGATTGCATTCCTTGGCTTGTGGTCCTTTTCCATCTTCAAAGCTATCAATGTTGCATCTCTCTGACCCTTCTTCCATGGACATATCTCCTTCTCTAGAACATCTGTTTTTGCTTTTATACTCATATCGTCTAAATTGTTACAGAACTACATTTGGTAAATGAGAACCATTATCTAATACATGAATTTTAATCTGAAAATTCCATGATTTGTCATCTTCCATGAAATTAAACGTTGCCATACATAATTGATTCCATAGATTCTGCAGTCTTGTGAAATTAGTTCTCAAGAGAAAGTAAGAAAAATTTAATATTAATGCAATAACTAATTACTAATTTAATATAGTTGTTAAAGCTACAACTTTTTTTTTGCCGTATGAGGGCCTCTCACTGTTGTGGCCTCTTCCGTTGCGGAGCACATGCTCCGGACGTGCAGTCCTAGCGGCCATGGCTCACGGGCCCAGCCGCTCCGCGGCACGTGGGATCTTCTCGGACTGGGGCACGAACCCACGTCCCCTGCATTGGCAGGCGGACTCTCAACCACTGCGCCACCAGGGAAGCCCTACAACTTTATTTTTGATGCAAATATATATTTGTGAATATACACAGAGTATTAGAATTTTTTGCATACTTCAAGCATTTTTGCTAAATATCAACAACTAATGTAAGCTAAAGGCACAAGTACAATTAGAATGGAGAAAAGAGAGAACTCAAATAAAATAAAATTAAATAAAATACAGGTTTATTAAAGTGATTTTCTTGTGTTTTTTAATTCAAATATGCAGTGAAGTAATAGATGGACTTTAGTATTTAAATAAAACGTGTTTTGTAATTTAAACAGAATTAATAAAAACTGTTTAATATTTAAATAAAATTAACATAAAATTGGAATATCTGTTTTGCATCTATAATAGTTATTATAGATAAATAACCACCTTAAACAGTGGTTCTCAAAAGACAAGGAGCACAGAATCACCCAGAAGACTTGTTAAAAGATTCCTGGGACCCAGCCCAGAGTTTCTGTTTCAGTAGATCTGGGACTGGAATTTGCATTTCTAACAAGATGCTGGTCCAGGGACCACACTATGAGAAGTACTGCTCTAAAAGTGAAAGTCTTCTAAATACTGACTTTGTCAAGGCTAACCACAGTGACACGGACAAATTACTCAGATCTTTGAAAAGTGAATTGAGCTGTTATCTATTTAATAAACCATAGCACCTTTGCTTTTAGAAATATAATAAAAATAGTTTTGAGATTATTATCCTATAATTTTAAGTTTCTTCATAAAGTATTGTTTTGGAAAAATCAACATTTTTCTGTGTGCTTTTAGAAGAAAAACTTTTACCTATCTGAATTCTCGTAAAAGTTGTGATAGCTGGTGACAGAAAAACTAACGTGTCTTTGAACAGTTTTTGTTTTTCTGATTTTTTTGTTTAAGTAAAATTTTATGTTGTCTTTGGTTATTTATTTAGTTTTTTAAAATATCTAAATGCTGGAGAGGGTGAGGAGAAAAGGGAACCCTCTTGCACTGTTGGTGGGAATGTAAATTGATACAGCCACTATGGAGAACAGTATAGAGGTTCCTTAAAAACTAAGAATAGAACTACCATATGACCCAGCAATCCCACTACTGGGCATATACCCTGAGAAAACCATAATTCAAAAAGAGTCATGAACCACAATGTTCATTGCAGCTCTATTTACAACAGCCAGGACATGGAAGCTAAGTGTCCATCAACAGATGAATGGATAAAGAAGATATGGCACATATATACAATGGAATATTACTCAGCCATGAAAGGAAACAAAATTGAGTTATTTGTAGTGATGTGGATGGACCTAGAGTCTGTCATACAGAGTAAAGTAAGTCAGAAAGAGAAAAACAAATACCGTATGCTAACACATATATATGGAATCAAAAAAAAAATGTTCTGAAAAACCTAGGGACAGGACTGGAATAAAGATGCAGACATAGAGAATGGACTTGAGGACACAGGGAGGGGGAAGGGTAAGCTGGGACAAAGTGAGAGTGGCATGGACATATATACACTACCAAATGTAAAATAGATAGCTGTGGGAAGCAGCCACATAGCGCAGGGAGATCAGCTCAGTGCTTTGTGACCACCTAGAGGGGTGGGATAGGGAGGCTGGGAGGGAGACGCAAGAGGGAAGAGATATGGGGACATATGTATATGTATAGCTGATTCACTTTGTTATAAAGCAGAAACTAACACACCATTGTAAAGCAATTATACTCCAATAAAGATGTTAAAAAAATAAATAATATAAAATATCAGTTGGCTACTAGTTTGTTTACAGATATTTATTTTATAGCTTTTTATAATACATCTATCATAGAACATTTGCGTCTCAAACGACAGATATTTCAGTATTTTTACTCTATACCATCATCCTCAATTTAATTAAAAATATCAGTAAGAAAAGTCATGCAACAATTAAGGTAAATATTTATAGAAGAACTTAGACAAGGCAATATGAACCAGCTTCCATCATGGTCCTAGAAAGAAGTTTCTTCTACATGGGGCTAATCCCTCATGGATAGGATCTTCTACTAGCTCCTTGGGTATCTTGCTCTAGCATTTTTAACTCTTTTCCTTGTATTTTAATTTTTATTTCTTAACGGAATCTGACTTCAACCCCCTCCATCTGAGCTTAACTCTTCTCATGTGAATGAATGATCCAAAATCCTGTCTTAGATTTCTTATTTACCATTTTCTCCTTGACCCACTGAAAGAAGAGGCTGCTCTGCTCTATCACTTCACTGAAAATATTCTTGCTGACATCACCAGTGATGCACCATAAATCTCCTCTGACTTCACTCTCTGTTATTAGTCTCTCTGCAACATTTGCTACTGTTCTCCAATCTATTTCCTGAAATTCTTGTGTCCTTACTTTTCCTGATAGCATTCTCTCCAACTCGCTATTAAGATATATTCCTTTTCAACTTCTTCTGATCTCTTTTTTCATCAATTCCTTGGCTATTCCTATACTACTGGGGTCCATCTTTAGTCAGATGTTCTCATTCATGTATTCTCAATTAATCCCATGATTTTGACGGTCACCTATAAGTTAATGCCTTTCAAATTGTATCTACATCCTAGATTGCTCCTCTGAACTCAATTTGCATATCCAAATACCTCCTGAGAATTTCTTTCAACGGTCTTATTCTCATATGTAAAAACCGAATTAATTATTCCCACCCAAACTGGCTTTCTTTCTACATCCATATATTGGAGGACTAGAGACTTCAATATGTTCTTTCCTGTATCTAGACCCACTTCTCAGAAGACCCAGAATATCTCTTCTTAGAGTCTGGCTCCCATGGTTGTTTGCTGAGTAGGTAGCAGGTGTATTACTCCATCCCTGAGCATAGCTGGACCAGTCTTATCTCTCTTCTGGGGACTAAAGTTGAGACAGACAGAATGTGGTATTAGCAGTGGGTGAGATGATCACGTGTGGGCAATGTTCTCTAATTATCAAGCAGGAAAAAAAGCTGGTCTGAAGAGAAAGGTTCATTAAAGCGCAGGTGAAGAGAGCAGTAGAAATGAGAAAGTGTTACACTAGTAAGTGAAAAAGATGGATAGGGTAGCCGCACTGTTTTCTTATAACTCCTGAGTTCTTCTGTACGTTCTTTTCTTGGGATAATAGAGATGTTCCTGTATGGATACAGTAAAGTTTGATTGAGTCTAAGAGTCAACCTAGTCTACTCTGACAGTGATCAAATTGGCCATTAGGCCACATGAGTATTAACTTCTTAACAACTTTTGAATCCAATCTTCTTTCCCCCACTCATAGCCATACCCTCTTCTCACCTAAAGTACTACAGTTTTCCATTAGAGCTTTTCTTTTTCCTCCATCTCCTTCAGTCGTCTATCCCTCTATCTTTCATACTGTTGCAGGACCAATCTTTACAAAATAGGAATCCATATTTATTATTCTTCTGCATGTGCCATTTCATGGCTCCTTGCTGACTACCAGAGGAAGTAAATGCCTTGAAGCAGAGCATGCTAACTGCTCTCTGTCCAGAACCTGGCCAACTTTAATTCATCTTGAGGGTTTGCTGTCCTCTAACTTTTATTTGACTCATGTTATTCTTGCTGCCTAGAATACCCTTCTCTAACTTGTTGCCTGACCATTCCTACTTATTTTTTCAGACCCAACTCCACTGTCTACATTTGCAAATCTCCCCTGATCTAGCAAGTAGAGCTGATTATTCCCTTCTTTGGAATATACACACATACACATTTATCCACTCTGTATAATTTACTTATCTAAATGCCTTTCCTTCATTTTAGAACATGAATTCATTGTTGATGGAGAGCAGTATTTCATAATTTATGCAGCATTTATTTATTTATTATGATCTGACTAAACTTAAGAGATTACTGGTATAATCCAAAGTAGATCTGGGTTCCTGGATCCTAATGATTGACTACTGGTCTATGTGTTAATCCATAATCTAATTCACTTTCTCTTCGAGAAAGAGGGCAACTTTAGAATTATTATAGCTCATACTACAAAATTCAATTTTAAATATCAAGGAGCTCATGTTAAAAGATAAACTGAGGCACATTAAACTTTTCAAGAGTTTATTTGAGCATGCATCATTCAAATTGGGCAGCACTAAACCAGAGGCGGTTAGGAGTACTCCACGCACAGGAGGTAGGGAGATTTACTTACAGAGAAGATGTGGAAGCAAACTACAGAAATTATCTGATTGGCTACAGTTTTAAGCAGTTGCCTTATTTGGGAAAGCCTAGTTGGGTGTTGGTGACTGGTTGTTCTTAAGTTTCATTTTCTTAGATTGGAGGACATTGGCTCTGTTTTAGGTTTTGGTTTGCTTGTGTAGGCTATCAAGGCATTAGAGTCACCTTAGGCTAATGGTCTTCTTGTTTAATTAATTTAACACCCATATTTAAATTAATGGTTTTCTTCACAGCACTTCAAATTGTGACATATATTGCTATGATTTCTTAGAATCACAGTTTACATTTTCCTACTCAAATTCCACACTTTTTTTAACATCTTTATTGGAGTATAATTGCTTTACAGTGGTGTGTTAGTTTCTGCTGTATAACAAATTGAAACAGCTATACATATACATATATCCCCATTTCTTCTCCCTCTTGCGTCTCCCTCCCAGTCTCCCTATCCCACCCCTCTATGTGGACACAAAGCACCGAGCTGATCTCCCTGTGCTATGTGGTTGCTTCCCACTAGCTGTCTATTTTACATTTGATAGTATATAAAAGTCCATGCCACTCTCTCACCTTGTCCCAGCTTACCCTTCCCCCTCCCCGTGTCTTCAAGTCCATTCTCTACGTCTGCGTCTTTATTCCTGTCTTGTCCCTAGGTTCTTCAGATCCATTTTTTTTTTTTTTACATTCCATATATATGTGTTAGCATATGGTATTTGTTTTTCTCTTTCTGACTTACTTCACTCTGTATGACAGACTCTAGGTCCAACCACATCACGACAAATAACTCAGTTTTGTTTCCTTTTATGGCTGAGTAATATTCCATTGTATATATGTGCCATATCTTCTTTATCCATTCATCTGTCGACAGACACTTAGGTTGCTTCTATGTTCTGGCTATTGTAAATAGCACTGCAATGAACATTTTGGTACATGGCTCTTTTTGAATTATGGTTTTCTCAGGGTATATGCCCAGAAGTGGGATGGCTGGGTCATACGGTAGTTCTATTCTTAGTTTTTAAGGAACCTCTATACTGTTCTCCATAGTGGCTGTATCAATATACATTCCCACTAACAGTGCAAGAGGGTTCCCTTTTCTCCACACCCTCTCCAGCATTTATTGTTTGTAGATTTTTTGATGATGGCCATTCTGACTGGTGTGAGGTGATACCTCATTGTATTTTTGATTTGCATTTCTCTAATGATTAGTGATGTTGAGCATCCTTTCATGTGTTTGTTGGCAATCTGTGTATCTTCTTTGGAGAAAGGTCTATTTAGGTCTTCTGCCCATTTTTGGATTGGGTTGTTTGTTTTGTTTATATTGAGCTGCATGAGCTGCTTGTAAATTTTGGAGATTCTTCCTTTGTCAGTTGCTTCATTTACAAATATTTTCTCCCATTCTGAGGGTTGTCTTTTGGTCTTGTTTATGGTTTCCTTTGCTGTGCAAAAGCTTTTAAGTTTCATTGGGTCCCATTTGTTTATTTTTGTTTTTATTTCCATTTCTCTAGGATGTGGGTCAAAAAGGATCTTGCTGTGATTTATGTCATAGAGTGTTCTGCCTGTGTTTTCCTCTAAGAGTTTTATAGTGTCTGGCCTTACATTTAGGTCTTTAATCCATTTTGAGCTTATTTGTGTGTATGGTGTTAGGGAGTGATCTAATCTCATACTTTTACATGTATCTGTCCAGTTTTCCCAGCATCACTTATTGAAGAGGCTGTCCTTTCTCCACTGTACATTCTTGTCACCTTTATCAAAGATAAGGTGTCCATATGTGCGTGGGTTTATCTCTAGGCTTTCTATCCTGTTCCATTGATCTATATTTCTGTTTTTCTACAAGTATTTTTAAACCAACTCCTTTTATCCAAATGTGGGGAGACTTACTAATAAGATATGAGAGTGGGAGAAGGAGGCAGTAAGATCACTAGATCATACTCTATGAAGCTTGAAAAGTTAGCTTAAGATCTCTATCTTTCAGGGTTTTTTTAACTTAAAATTAGCAGTTGAAATAGCTAATCTATAAATCCCCTCGTAACTCTAAATTTCTGTTCTTGGAAAATCAAAACATTTATAAATATTAATAAAAAGAATAATTTGGAAAGTAATCATTAGTGGCCAGCATGCTTACTTATATTATTAAAGGCATCTATTACTGCTTATATAAACATAAATTAAAATATATTAATGCATTTCTCCATTCCTAGGTAGAAATATCACAAAACATTTTGATTATAGTAACATACCTATACAAGTATAGGGGCTATATATTAATGTAAATTTTAAATATTTGATTTTTATCTTTAGTAAATGAGAGATATAGTACAACACAACCTCAGATGAGATAGAAAACGTGTTTATTCATTTGAAGGTAACCTCCAATAGGTTGTGTTCCAGGAATGTTTCATCATCAGTTGATGCAGTTAAAAGCCTGAAAAAAAAACACTACCAGAAACAGAAAATGGAGCAAAGCGTCAATTGCTTTTGCATTGTGACTGCTAAATATAAAGGCTTTGTTATTTTCATGGACTACAGTTTCTTAAAGTCAGATATTCTGTTTCACCCATTACAGAGTTACTAGCTTAGAAAAAAATAAAACAAAAATACATTTAAAAATAAATATGTTATACCTTTATTGAACAGTCTGTTCCATGTAAATTTTATGTATATGGCTCTTTTTAACATGAAAATAACAGAGGATCTGTTTGAACTCACCAAATAAATGGTTTTAAGAAAGCCTGGCACATTATCTTATGCATATGTACATTATCTTCCTAAACACTTATGTGATACGGGAATAAATATTAAATTTGAAAAGATAAAAGACAAAAATTAAGGAAGTCTCTGTATTCACTATATTTAAAAAATAGTTATCACCTTGTGTAAATGTGATCTACATAGAATGTGAAACACTGAATTTGCTGTCTGGATCATGGTTGAACAATTGGGAACACTGTGATGGTGTTCAGTCACTTTCTTTTGCAAAATTTAACAACTTTTCTCAAATCCAGGATTTATTCTCTTGGGCTCCTCACTGCTGTTGCCTTTCAGTTCCAGCATTTGCTTCTTAGTGCAGCCATGGCACAGATCCATTGCACCAAAGCACAAAATAGGAAATGAACCCCAGTGGGAGAGATTTTATACATAAAAGTCAAAGCAAAACCCCATAAAGAAAGTAACTATGTGTTTATACATTTCACAAAACAGAAAAATGTTCAAAGGAAAGTAAAATTAGCTTTCAAAATAGTTGCCTCTTGAACTGGATATCTGTTACATGACTGTAAAATTACCTTGCATACTTTTATAAAGAAGAATATTTTCACATTTACAGAAGGTAGCCTAGGTATAGCCAGTCTACACATATTGTTGTTTTTCTTTAACATTTTAAGAGTCATTGTAATTTCCAATTTGGGTATTTTCTGCAAAATTTTCCAGAAGCCTCTTTCCTAACTATTCAAAGAAGTACTCAGAAATTCTCCAATTCTAAGCATAATATTCCCATGTTGCTTGGTGTTAGAAAACAGACATACATTTTACCTACAAAATGGTATTCTCTTGTCAAGAATAGATCAGAAGTGATTAAATAACAAAAGCAGGAAAGAGAAGCTAGTGGCATAGTATAAAGACAGAATACAATAGGCAGAAATGAGTTCAGGAGGTTGAGGAATCCATCTCATAGCTCACTGGCAATTTTATAAATGAATGAGTAAGTATAGTACTACTGAATCCAATCAAGGTCTCCAAGATGAGGTCACTAGAAAAAGAAACTGTCTTACTCTAGTTCACTGCCTCAAACAAATGTCCGTCTTTCAAAATTAATACACTTTCTTTTTTTGCATTATGAGCATTTTCTCATTTAAAACAAAGTTAAGATTTAAAACTGCATTTCAAACTCTCCTCTACTCACAAAGTGAAAAATAAAACCTTTAACATGTTATAAAGATCCATTATATGTGGCTAAGGATATGTGCATATTTGACATAATTCTACTTGTCTTTCTTATAAATCTTACATTTATCCGCATCTTATTTAAAGTCTATAAAATAAATGTCTCAATGGGATAGTATGAAAATGCTTTTGGAAATAGGGAATTAATGTCTGAACTGAGAAAAAGCATTTCTAGACAACATATAGGGAATTATTTTTGTAGTTCTAAATATTATTAGCTTTACAACTTGCCCTCATTCTTTGCTTCCCCCTCTCCTTTTTTTTTTTCTTTCAAGATATATTGTCCCTTTTAGTATGAATAAAAACTGGAGAACAATAACATCTCTTAGTACATGGAGTCAAGGACAGGAAGAGCCTAATTTTGAAGTATAACATATAGAAAATGAGTGAATGAATGTATGAATGAATTCAATGCCGAAGATTTTACACTTTTGGCTACATTTATTAGTAATACTGGAAATCAAGAGAGTCTTGAAAAATTTCTACCAGAAAATGTAGCAAATTACCAAATTTGTAAAACGATAAAAGCTAAGTATAATCAATGCTGATTACGTTTTGAAAACCATATAGAAAGAATGCAATCTCATATAATTTTTCACAATGATTTACCATCTAACTTTTTGTTAGCTCCTAAATTCTGTTGCTAATAAAACCAATATAAAATATCTGATATGTCCCAACAATCACTAAGTTATCATGTTAATTGTTCAACAGTGTATTCTTTTGGAATTTTAAAAAGGCTCTAATTTTATAATATTACCAAAAGGTTAAAACATGCCAATCTAACACAAAATAAGACAATATTTTGCTTATGTTTTTGGCATATCCATTCAGAAACAAAAGATACAACAGATGGATAATAGTTAATGTTGCCAATATACAAATTCACTTTAGAGAAACTGGGACAATACCATTGCATAGCAATATAGTGCAATAAAAAGAAAATGGGTTTCTGTAGCTCTCTTAAAGGGGAAGGAATTTAAGGAACTAATACTAAACTTATAAAATACATTTTGAAGCTGAATAGTACCTAAAGAGAGCAACTTGAGTATTCAAGATTTTGCTAAATAATGTCACCAAAATTACAGAATATTTAATATGAAGGAAAATAATATTAGCAGAATGTTCTAGGCATCTTCCTGAGGATTTTTATCTCACTTTTATGAGGAAATTTTCTTGACTAAAAAAACACAGATTATTCTGAGAATCTAGATTATTTATAATATCCTTTCAGTGAAATTGGCTATTCATTACATAATTTGAAATAAACTAATGGCAAAGAACAGAAATGATACGTATGCAGTACTTGCTTGTACTGGGTAGTTTATACAGGTGAAGTTATTAAAATCTCTCAATCAATCCCAAATATAAGTACTATAATTTCCACTTTACACACAAAAGAGTTAAAGATTCAGGGTAGAGTTAAATGATTTCCACAGGTAATGCTGTGAATTTCAGAACAAAGATTCAAACCTATGTGTATTATATCCCAACATTTTATCGAATATGCTGTGTTGATCTTCAATAAAGGACTATGTCTGTATATTTCAATACAGTTTGAATGAATATGAGAAAAACAAATTAGAAACTAAGAGCAGTGAAGAAACTATCATTAGAGTATACAGGGATGGGTTCCAGAGGCCTAACAAAAGGTTTGGACTTCATAGCAAATTGCTGTTGGTGAAATTAAAGCAAGGTCATATTGTACTAATCTGCTTGTTAGTCTTATAACCTCCACTAAATAGTAAACTCTATCATGGGGACAGAGACCAAGAGAATTAATCTTGTTTAATCTTCTCTCCCCACTGCCTGGTGCAGGACACTGGCTAAAACAAGGCATTCAATGAATTTCCAGGGAATGAACCAAACTGCAAGCAGAGAAAGGCCATAGTCTGGAGAAATAAGTTTGGTGGTAAGCAATCACAGAAAGGGTTTGCTTTCATTATGAAATTAGAGCCATTATGGCTGAGAAATGAATCCAAAGGAGCTTTAACACCAAGCTAGTCAAGAACTCAGAGCCAGTCAAAGGACCAGAATGACTAGGATGTAAAACAAGAGCAGAGGCCTGAGAAGTAACTCAGTATCCTAAAGAGACCTTAATTAAAGGAGAACTGGTGAAAAAGATTCGGAGGAAATCACCTAATCACGCCTTTGGAATTTATGTTAAGAAATCATTGTGCTAAAAGAAATCACCTGCTTTTATGTAGATAAAACTTATCCAACATTATTTATTTTAATGAAAATGCATCTTTCATAAAATAAATAGAAATTAATTCTTATTTCAAAATTTATGGTGGTTTATAAGAAAGCCAAACCCTGTGGTCTGGTCTCAATCACGTGAGAGTGTCACCTTACTGCCGACTTGTGGCCACCTGACTGAAATTCAGGGGCAGACTCTGGAGAAAAAGAAATATTAGAAAACAGAATCTGTAAAGTAAAGCTCAAAAGCGAATGCTTTTTTCTATAGTTTATCATCAGGTTTTGCAGAATTGAGAGTAATATATGCGTTTTGAAGAAGTTAAGTCCATAGACTTTTGACAGCTTATTACTTCCATCTAATATGACTTGGTGGGCTTACCAGTAATTATAAATCATAAGAACAGTAAACAAACTTTTGTTTTTAAGATAATTATGAGATGACTGGCTTCATTTTAAAATAAAGTTTCAAGATCAAGTGGAAGTTTTCCTGAAATACTAACTGGATATATAAATATAAAACTTTCTAAATGTTTTTTCCAAGGTTAAAAAATAGGTTTGAATAATTGTTTAACAGCATTTCAAAAAATAAAATAGATAAAAATAGTACCATACTTAACATTCAACCCTGTATACAAATTTAAAGATGATTGTGGTGTCTTTGCTCACTTTATATGTAGCACACTTGGCCAGAAATTCTACGTTTTAGAAATTAAGTTGGCTTCACATTTCTGAAGTGGGTAAACTGCTAGACACTGACACTTTAGCTTGAATTAGCATTATATGATTGTTTTCCCCTTAAAAATTTAATAAGATATATCTAATATGACTAAATGGAGGTTTTGATGAAGATAGCAACATAGATCCCAGTATCATACCAATCTTCTCTGGGTTAGATATTCCTAGGTAGGATGCTGTACTTGGGGACTTTTGGGTAACTAAATGGAAGCCCTAGACAAATACAGGGAGTTAATACCAGAATTTAAGCAAAAAAGTAAGACAAGATGGATGAGTATTTACATAAAATTTACTTTTTACTTGCTATTTTGCCTAAGAATTGCCTTACCTGTCCAGCAATGTTTATCTCTGAAATAACCTCTTATCTTTGAGCTCTCACAAACAATTTTTGCCAATGACACTGTCTTTAAAAATCACTATGTTTGTGTTTTACAAATTAAACTTTAAAAAATACTTTTCTTAGTATAAGAAATGACCAGTTCCGTCCAGTAATTTATCGGGTTCTTAGTGCACAGCTTTCATGAGGTAGATCTTAATCACGTAGTATGCCATTATCATGATCCATAAAAGTTAAAAATGACAAAGATTCAGGAGGAAGGGAAAGTAAATAAATGTATGTTTTACAAAAGATCAAGTTAAAAAATCACATAAAAATAAAAAATCTATTTTTATTTAAAAATAAAAAGGAAAATGTCTTTTGTAGCTCAGAAATATATTAAATAGTAAATAAATTTGATTTTGGGGAGATCCAAAATACATAAATGAGCGATCTGTTTATTTAGGACAGAAATATGCTGGGTCTGCAACTCTGTTTAGCGCCCAGTTGAATCATGTTTTTGGTAAGATCTAATTGCCATCACAATTTGTATCTTAGGACTTTATAGTCAGGTACAACATCAAAAATATGTTTCTAAGATAAGCAGGTCTCTTTTTACATTTCAAAAATACATGGGGCACAACTATGATAGTGATTTTTTAAAAAGCTTGATGTTGGATTTCAATTATTATATTTTAACAAAGTTTTTTTTTTAAAGTTATTCCTTCATTTCAGAAACTTGTATTTCCCTGTTGTTTCTTCACATCATTTTCCAGTCTTGAATTTACAGATAACTTTATATTAGGAAAAAGAATCAAATGCTCCTCACAATACCAGTTCATCACCCAGAAAATATGGAGATAATTCCAATTTTAAAAAGCTTTTTAAAGCATACATCAAACAAAAAATGAACTAAAGCGACAATATATTACACACTTTTAAAACACAGAAATAAGAAAATTCATGAGGTAAGCAGACTAATTGTTGAAAACAATTTTAAAACGGTGTAAGTCATGCCTTTCTCACTGCTTTAGGAAAAAATGCTAAATAATAATATAACCAGAAACTCAGGTTTCCTTTTGGTATTCATCATTTTAAGTGTAAATCATTCATATTTCCATTTATTGTCTGAAATTAGCAAAACACAACTTTTTTCAAATTCTGCATTATTCTGGGAAAACACAGTCCGGTATTTATGACCAGAGGTCCTTGGAAAAATGATTGGGCCGAGAAAGAAGCCTAACGTAATTTTAAAAATGACGACATAAACACTGGATTTGGGGATAAACTAAGATTTTTTGGACACTTAAAAGTATACCAATTTCAAAGCTGGTTTTGCCAACAATACTTATGTAGGCAAACTAGAACTTGCCATCTTCTTTTTTTTTCAGAGGCCTTTTTTTCCTTTGGTTGAAAGAAAAATTACCCTCTATTAACTCTGAGATCCTTTGGGAAAGAATATCCTAGCCTTTCCTTGAAAGTCTTCCCACCTCTACTGTCAAGCTAAAACAAAGCTTGTTTCTTCCTCCCTACTGGTGAACTCTAATCAGCTTGTATAGGAGGGAAAGAAACAAATACTGTACCTGGACAGTGAAAGGTACATGACTTTACCAGCGAGTGCTTTCTTGAGATAAGATGAAATGGTGAAAGCACTTTCAAATATAACGTATAATGTACAACGGGAAGGCTAAACTAAAGGAAGAGAGGATGGTTTTGTGAGCTTGGTAGGGCTTGCAACAGAAAAGAATACTGGAAAGTTACACATTACTACTCCCTAAAGAGACGTTGATTACACACACACACACACACACACACACACACACACACACACACACCGTTACTTAGCACCCAGGAAGATATCTGAACTCCAGCTCTCGTCTTCTTACAGCTGGTTAAGTGTACCCTCTCCTCACCTCGGTCCGAGCACTAGAAAAAAAAAAGAAAACGAAAAAGAAAAGTTATTTATTCCAGCAATGCAAGGTCTTTGGGCTTCTCATTCAACATCTCTCTATACTTTGGTCCCCAGGGGAAACTGCAAACCTTTATCTCCTGGTCTTCAGCGGTTCCTATCGGCTCAGTAGGGAAGGGTGGGGGCAAGTGGGAAAATCCTTAAGGAAAAAGGAGTCACCCCTGCGTCCAAAAGTATTGGAAGTGCTCGCTCGTATCTGCTTGTGGTCCGTGCTGGTGCTCCGCCGCCGCCCCTCAGTGAAGTCCGAGAAGCGGCCAAGTTTAAAGTGAAACGAAGATGGAAGCACTCTCTCTCCCTGTTTCTCAGAGAGTCCCTTAACTTATTTCGCCGCAGGTTCTTGCCCTGGACTTTTCGGAAACCTTTTTTCACTTCAGGGGACAAAAAGCCACAGGGGCAGCGCTGATGGTTTTAGTGGAGAGTCTCCTGGCCTGCAGTGGTGTCCGCTGATGTATTTGTCCTTGGTGTCCCTTTGGTTTATTTTTCTGAGGTGTCGGAGGTGTCGCCACGCAGACCCGCTGCTGCGCGAGTTTGCCACCAGCTCTCGAACTCTAATCGTCCGGCGCCACTCGGGCTCCGCGGAACTCGCCCCAGAGCCCCGGACCCGGTGCCGCCAGCGAACCTGGAAGGAGGAGGCGCAGCAGGAACTGCGGCCCCTGAGCCGAGCTCCTTCGGAGCAAAGCCTCCGGAAGAGTTGCGCGGATTCCTAAACCCCGGATTGGACCTGGAGCCCGGTGGGCGTAGAGAGGAAGAAGGAAGAAGAGGAAGGAGGAGACACGAGAGCACTTTCCACCTCAAGCGCCAACACCCCTCGCATCCTCTCCTGAAAGAGGCAGCTGTGTGGGTCCTGCCTACGCGTGGGTGCACGTGTACGCGCTTGGGAGAGCCCGTGGGTGTGTTCGGGTGTGAGCGCGTCTGGGCACCCGCAGGGCAACGCTGAAGGCTGGGAGAGCTCTATTGGTAGCCAAATTCGAGAACGCCCTATCCTAGGAGGCCACTAGCACGTGGCTTTGACAAGTAGGCCTGGAAGAGGCCCTCATTAGCCAGCTTCCTTCGGCAACTCCCAACTCTTACATTCTCTTTGGGTTCAGACTGGTTTCGGGGCCAGCAGAGATCCGAGCTGAGAGGGAGTTCCTCGCTGGGGCCGAAGACCAAGTGCTGGTGAACCGGTTAAAGAGAAGTGACAGGATTTCCAGGCTCAGGAGATAGGAACAGCTGATTTCACTCGCGGTTCCCAGGAGAAAGACTTTTTCCGGGCTGGAGGGAGGGTAGGGTCGAGGAGAGTAATTCTAGGATTTGTGGCGAGAAAAGTCGACCTCCGCCGGCGGGGCCCTGTCTTGCTTTCTCCCCATCCCTCTTCTCTTTCCTGCTTCAGACCTGTTCCCTGTCCCAGTAACCTTAGTGGCCTGGTCTGGCTTGTGACGACTATTGGGTTTACTTTCTGCCCTTGACATACTAATATGTGACCAACTTCAGTACTGGTAATGTCTGATGCTCAACTGAGTTGATTCTCAAATATAATATTCTTTTCAGCTTTTGCGCCCATCGATTAGTAAGTAAACTACCACCTACTACTAAGGGGACGGTGGAAAACAGTCGCAGGCGACTAAGACCCCTAGGTCAGCAGTCCTCCATCTCAGATATTCCTGGCGGGTTATAGCTAATGACTTTTCCCTGTGCCATAAGCAGTCACAGCCTGACCCGGTGATACTCCTTTACCCCGTAACCGTGGGGCAGTGGGCGGTCAGCAAGTCCCCCCGTCGCAAAAGACTGGGGACGCCCCTGAAGTTCGCCTTCATGCTCCAGATTTTCTGCTTTCTCCCCTCCCCCTGCCTGCAACGCCCCCGCGCCTCGCCTGCCCCGGGATTTGCCGGCGCCTGGCTGGCCCTTTACTCCAGCCCTGGGTAAATCAGCCCGGAACTCGCCAGGCTCCGAGGCGCGGAGGGAGGCGTGGCGGCCCCGGCGAGGGTCTCGCCTGACTCCCGGAGTCTCGGCGGCGCAGCAGCTCCTGTCACTGCGGCGAGGGTCGGGCTCACGGCCGCGCGCCCCGCCGCCGCCACCGCCTCCATGCTGCAGCGCGGGGCGCAGTTCCTCCCGGCCCGGCGGCTGC
The DNA here is from genome assembly GCF_963455315.2 of Globicephala melas. Lineage (NCBI taxonomy): Eukaryota > Metazoa > Chordata > Mammalia > Artiodactyla > Delphinidae > Globicephala > Globicephala melas. The sequence continues at coordinate 119,948,355 of NC_083315.2, forward strand.
AGTCGTCCAAACACGCCGGCTCGGCAAGCCCGGAAGCCGGGCCCGCCCGGGCCACAACCACAGCGCGGGAGTCGGGCCGCCAGCCTCTCGCCTGAGCCGCGGACTCGCCCGGAAGCCGCGGGCAGCGGGCGGGGCACTGTGCAGTGGCGCGTAGGAAGACTGCCGCGGTGTGCAGAGCGGTCCGAACTGAGGACTCTGTGTGCGTGCGCGCGGGGGTGCGTGTGTTTGCGCCTGTTTTTCGTTCTTCTCTCACGGATGGCAATGGCTTGCAGCTGGCTGCTCCCTTAGGATTCTAGAGTTTGTGGAGCTCTAGGTTGTGAGCACAAACCACCCATATAATCCATTTTGCACGGGCGGTTTATATCAGGAGAAAAAAAGCGCAACTGGACGGGGGTGGGGCAGACCAAGGAAACCTTCTGGAAATACAAATACGCACGCACAACACTCATAAGAGAGAGGAAGAATGAAAGACCTGGTAAGATGTCTGTAACCTTCCTGCTGGCCCTTCCATTTTTCCGGAAAGATTCTGGATCGTTTCTACCTTTTGAAGTCATCTTGGCATCTATTTTTTTGTAAGCTCTCTCCAGCTTAGTAGCGTGCGTGAGGGCGTGTGTGTATGTGTGCGCGCGCTTATCTGATGCATTTGACTGTCTTTTGTACAACTGCCCAGAAGCAAATGTGTTAACTCGGCGGTCCCCCTCGATGCCTGGCTTCTCGCAGAGCGCGGAGGACGCCCAGACCCATTTTCCAGTCTGGATTCGGAAGGGCTGCTCAGCTTTGGACCCTTGTGTGTGGATCGCTTTACCCAGAGGCTTGGAAAGCGCCAGTATTAACCTGCTTACAGGTACATCACAAGGTCACCAGAGGGTCTTGCAGCCGTCTTGTTTCTGTGCATCTAGACCTTCCTGTCTTGGCCCGAAGGATATTTACGTTTCAGTCGACATAATTTGAAGCCAAAAGTTCAGCCTGTCGAGCTGGTTTCTGCACAATCAAGGTAAAAAGAATTGCCTTTCAAACTGCTTAACAAAATCCCCGACTCTTCGACTCTTCCTTGCTGGTTCCTGGCTCTTTTGCCTCCCCACCAAAATGTCACCAGCTCTTGAATTACGTGGATTTGGGTTGGAGGAGAACTTGAAGGAAACGTGATAGAACCGCTATGCTAGACCACTCTCTTTGCTGCCCGTGGTCCTGTGGGCATCGAAGCCGATCGTGAGAAGGACCAGTCACCTCCTTGCTTTTCCTTCCCCGTGCTGTACTGGGTGTGTGTGTGTGTGTGTGTGCAAGTGTGAATGCGAGTGCGCGCGCGCCTGTCTGCGAGTGTGTGTGTGTGTTTGAGTGTGTTTCTGTGTGTGCGTGCGCGGCCGCCCTACCTCTGCCCGATTCCTGGGTGCAGAAACGCGGGTTTCATGGGGCGATCGCCGCGGATCCCCCGCCCAGCGCGACCTGCGGGCAACGGCGGCAGTGGCAGGAGCCGCCTCTCGGACTCCCTAGGATGCGGGTGCTGAGCTATGGCAAAGGGCAGCGAAGTGACGAGCGAGACCCACGTACGACTGTGAAAGCCACCTGGAAACACCTTGCCGGGATTGTACCTGCGGGCAGAAAGTCTTCCTGCGCCCATCTTTCCTCTAGAGGCACCAGGTAACAAGCAAACGACTTCCCGCCTCACCCAGTTTCCCTCTGATCTTATTTCTAGTGTCTTATCTGCATTGCAGGCTACTTTACTTATTAATGTTTTGAAAATCATTAAGAAGGGCTGGGTATTCAAGGGCGCTCTGTGATGTAATATAATTTCTAGTAGGTGGAATATAAATCTATACCTGAGCATTTAATCTAGTAGTGAAAGCTAAGAAAATATGGATACGCTCCACCCTAAGTGATGTTTTTGGAAGCTAGGCGTGTTGAACCTGTCTGAAGATGCCAGAGATTAAAGTCCCGTGTTTTCTTCAGGCTATGGTTGCCACGGACCATTTGGTATCCAACCCTCCCCAGATTGTGGAGTGTGAGAGGGTGTTTGGTTTCCACCCATCGTTTAAGGCAGGGATCACTTTGACCCTTCTCTTCCTCTGGTGCCAGGTTGTTTTCCTGATTGTCGACGAGCTTGCCAGATCCTTTAGTAGTTGTAAATTATGCATCTGGAGACTTTAATTCGAAATAGAGTTTTCTTGGAACTTGCTTTGAGTGGAAGGGAATTCATTGCCACGGGTGTATGTGTTGAGATACGGTGTTTAACTGCCAGGGTTGCTTTTATGTAGCAAAATAGATCCATATCTAGAGGAGCGCTGCTAAAACCACAACCTCAGTCCCCAGCTGCATTGTCTCGCTTGTGGAGAGGGGCTTGTACGCGCGTGGTTTGTTTTTATTTTGTTCTGCTTTTTTTTTTTTTTGGTTTGTCTCTGTATAATGTGTATTTTGAAAATTCTTGCCAGTGCCTTGATTTACAAGGAGTAGGGTGGATTTGCGACTGCCTAATTAACATATTGGGTCTGATATGTTAAAAATGGAGATTCCCACAGCCGGCTGAGGCAGAACAAATTTAGTGAACTTCCAAAGCCTCTTACCTTCGCACCTTATTTCTCTCATTTCCTATCCCATCACCTCTGCGTCCCCTACAGAAAATTTCTCTCCCTTCTCGAGGGCATTAGGATTAAGAAAATAAAGCACTTCCAAAGTAGTCTCATCAATGTTTTATTAGACAGTGAAGGCGGTCTGAATAATTCAGCTAGGGAATGCTCGTTTGTCTCCCGCCTTTGGGAGCTGCCTGCTCGCTGCACTCAACCAAGGGTTTGGCTCAGCCGAGCGCACGGTGCCCTGCTCCTGGAAGCAGTGACTGGGACTGCTCCGCGGTTTCTCTTTGCTGAAGCCGCTTGGAAAGTGGAGGAGCGCTGCCTGCTTTTCCTCCGCCCGCTGCATTTTTAAAATAGATATCCGTATGATGGTATTTGCGGACTACAAGCCGGTCGCTAGCTAGCTGCTGTCGCTGTCCCTGCGCCTTGATGTCCCCGACTACTCTGGAGATTGGGCTCGGCTGCTGCTTCAGCCCTCGCAGGCTGGTGGTGCTACAAGGCCGTGTTTGCAGCGGGCTTGGGGGCTGGGCTCCGCCACTGCAGCTGCCAGGCCCGCGTCGACACTTTCTTGGGGCCGGGCGGGAGAGCTCAGCGGGCCCCCTGGCAGACAGCGGGCGCATCATGGCAGAGGTGGCTGCCTGGATTTGAGACGGAGGAAGTGGAGAGACACACGTGGGGGGGGGGGGCAGTGAGGTCCTGCCCGATTTCCTTGCGCCTGCAGCCCCCTCTCCCTTCTTGGTAAATGAATATTCAAGTACATAGAAGGAAAGCTGGCTGGCTGCAAAAATGCCTTGATATTCACATACTGCATGATTTCTCAGGATTCAAAACCTGAAACGAAGTGTGCTTTTCCTAGGCCTCCATTTGTTCCTCTCTTCTCTCCCCTCTTGCTCTCCTGGATTTAATCAGGTCATTTCTACTCCTGTTTTACCTCCAGTTGAAATACCACTGGAAAGACTGCTACCTACCCGCACCCCAACTCCAATAAACACGAAGGAGTTGAAGGCCACTCTTTAGACAGATTTGCTCTGTAACTTTGAGCTCTAGGGAGAGCCAAGAAAGAATAGGGAGTATAACTCGACTTTAACAGAAAAGCAGGTCCCCCCTCTACTTTCTGAAGACTCAGAAAGAAAAGGGTACTGCCTGCATACATAAAGACTAAAAATAACTGAATTTGAGAGGAATTAGGTGAGGATTTTTCTTTTCTTTCATCATTTCCTTTTTCTCTTTTAGTGAATTTATTTGTATTTCTCCTATTGCTCAGAAAATCATAGTCAGAAAATTGATTTGTGTATACTAAAAATCTGACAGAGATACCTTTTTGTCCCCCAGATTTCTTCAGAATATTATTACAACAGAAACTTATAGCATACTCATAATATTTGTTAGCAAATAAGCCATCCCTGTTTAGAGGGTGCCCAAGAAGGATGGGATACTGGTGGAGAATATTAGTACTTGGGAAAATTTTGTGTTTTCTCCATGTCCCTCATTTCATTTCACCCTGGCCTTTTCTCATTAAGGATTCAGTCCTTTGCAGGTTAAGTCTTGTCCTTGTGCCCTCATCCTCTGCGAAGGTTGAAACAAATGTATTAACTGGATGTTGAGTGATCAGAGGCCTAAACATAGATTGTGGTGTGATTCATGTTTAAAAATGCCATTCATTGGTGCAGACTGGAGGTAGGTGAAATGTCAAAACCAGATAGTCCCCCTAGCATAGAGTTTCATGTATAGAAGTTCCTTAAAAAATGGAGCCTTCTGCCTCCCTTCTCTTCTCTCTTGTCTGGAGAGACAGAGAGGTGCAAACCAGTTTGAGGATCTGAGTCCACTGCCCTTGGTCAGCGTTGTACTTAGAGCTGGCTTGACTCACTAATAGGTCAAGACTATCAGGTATTGATAGAAAATTTCCTAGAAAAACTTTCCTTCCTTGTCAGCTCTCTTGTGGTCACTAACAAGAGGGGCAGAACAATAGGAAAGCTAGGATACCCATGGACACAGATGTGAGCATATAGGCAGGCGGAAAGGAGTTGTCATTTAGCTCCTGTCCTCGAGACCATTCCTTTTTGTCATTTTTTCACTTTCTCTTTTCAAGAGGAGAATGACCTTGAGCAATACCAGTCTTCTGTGCTTCGCATACCTCGTTTCCTCCCTCAAACATGTGATGTATATATGAACACACACACATACATACATAAACACACACCTGAGTTTTGAAATGAGATTCTTGTGCTTATGTGTTTTGGGAGGGGTTCATCAAATATATCTCTGATTGATACCAGCCAGAGGTGATTTTCTTTCCTTTTCCATAAGAGTATGTAGCAAGAGCTGTGGTAACTTGAGGCAAGATTGCCCCACCCTTATCCCCTCTTCCAGTATTTTTATCTCGTCTGTCATTCAGTGTATTCCTGGTATTAAAGCAGTGTCTGATTATGGCACTGGTGTTTAAATGACCATCATATGTTATAACTGCCTTTTATCTTTTTATGAATGACCATAAGTTCCCTTTTGTGCATTTAAACCAGTGTTCTGTTTCCTCTTGCTTCTTGAAGCACTTTAGACTTCTTAGTTTTGCTGAGTTTTCTAGCTGGTGAAATTAGGATCTTGCTTTCTGCTGATACTATTGCTGTGTTGATATGTGGTTGGGATGAAATGCCTGCAGATTTCTAACAGTGTTCCTGCCTCTACATAAAACTACTACATCATAGTTCTATATCATAACTTAGTTATTATATATCTATATCATAACTATATATGATATATCTATATCTATCTATATATAGATATATCTATATCTATATCATAACATAGTTCTATATCATATCCAGTTATTTTAAGGAAAATTTACTATAAATAAGATTGCTAAGTATTTTTGCCAATTTTAAGGTTGGAAGAAGAAAGCTACTTGAAAGTTTCTGATGGCTTAACTGGCTAATCTACTGACTCATTCCAGTGAATTTTATTTTCTGTTTACTCAGAAATGTAATATACTGGCATTACTTTCAGAGTTTTGTGTATAGTATAAATGGTTCTGAGTTTTATGTTTCATTGAAGAGTAAAGATATAAATTCAGGCCTTTTAATAGATGTGTTTGTGACCCTGTAGGATACATGACTAACTGGTAATTTTGCTAAATCATTCCACTGACACACATGTGCATAGCTCTGCCTTGTTCAATAAACCTTGAGAGTGAGACTACTTATTATATTTCTACAGCCCACATTTTTATTCCTGTGGCATCCTTCAATCATTGAGGACTATTTAAAATCTAAGGCGGTATAATTTGTCCATTACATGGTGTGTTCATGGTGAAATTAAGAAGTATTATGTTTATAAGTATTGAAGCTATTCTGGTTAGAGGTGTACCATTTTTATTATGCTCTATCAACATAAATTATATGTTATTATGAAAACTCCTGTTTTATGTAAGTATAACAAGAGCTAGAAAAAATAAAGAATTTAATTCAGATATAGTGCTGTTTTTTAAGCTTTTCCATCTTAGTGTTCTGATAGATTCTATTCTGACAGAATGCTTTTTACTGATCTATGACATAATTTAATACTAATTATGAAGATGGTTAACAAGTGATAGAAAATTACAAAGGAATTACATGGTTATATAAATGCTCTGTCACTTTACTGATAACAAGTAAGTCACATGAAAAGGGTTTTTTATTTAAACTACAAACTACATCCGTAAGGTTTCTCGGAAATTGGCTTTGATAGCCTATGTTTATTAAGTTACAAACTTGGTCACATTGGGAGGAAAATGCCAATTGACCAATTTAAGTGCTGTTAGAAAATATATCTTTTAATAAAATCTGTCTAATTGTAAACCTCATGCTTTTCTTCTTTTCTTTGTAGGAGCATATATGTAATTTATTGCTTTTTAAAAAGCTTCCAATGAAATATTTTGAAATCGGTGTTATTATAATCCTTATGAAGAACAATTAAGAATTACCACTGAATGTTGAATCTATTTTAGATTTTGTAACAAAAAAAACTCTCCAGAAAAGTAACAAGATACAGGAATAAAGTTGTAGGATCCTTTCACCAGCTCTGAGAGTGTTTCTGAATTCTTAGAAAAAGAACAAAAGAAAATGCCAATTAGTTCAATAGATACTCAATTAGAACTAGTACACTTAATCAAGAGTTAGAAGCCAAAACAGTGCTGTTTACATTACTGTATTTTCACTTTGCCCTTTGTAGCTCTTTTAAGGAGTTGCTAAAGAGACCTAAAGGACATATATTAGTTGCTCTCCAGATTCTGTCACCCATGTTGACTTCTCATTTCCTGTCTTGAAGTAATCATGAATCTTAGTGGTATCACTTCCAAAGTTATGTTTGCATTAAAGTGATTTACTAGTGGAAACATATCAACTCTGTAACCATGAAAACTAACTTTCTTGTACCTTCTTTGGAAGTAAAGGCTGTGGTATTTTCTCAATAATTAGCTCTTTTTGTTATTTTTTCCCATGGTGTAAAAGTTAGGTTACCAAGTGATTTATGTGCACTTGTCTTATTAGTGCTAAAGCATTTGTATAGCAGCGTTAAAATGCATATACTTTATAGGGAAACATTGAACACTGAATTGAGTACTCAGGACATATGCTTTATTCTACATGGATAGAGTTATCATTATATCACTAATATTCACTAATGTATCACTAGTATTCACATATATTTTAATTTGAAATGCCTCATTTAACAGAAATATGCCTACCTTTAAATTGAAAATTTGGGGTTATTTATAGTAATTGTGTAGGACATTTGCCTTGTATTGACTCTTCAAATGTCAGGCACTTTGTCAACATGTAATTAGACATTGGATGCTGACCTCAAGAAACTTATTTTCTTAGTAACATGAAAGATATAAACAAGTGTATGGCTTGAAAATAACTGATATTTTAAAATTCTATTTTGATATTTTATGCTTTGTAGTAGGGAAGACAGAGGAAATCAGGAAATCGTAACTGTGTTTTGTGGACAATGGTATTGCACAGTGGTTAGAAGCATGAACTTTGGGATTTCATATACCTGTGTCTCAGACCTGTATAACCTTGAGCGAGTCTTATAACCTGTCTGAGTCTTAGTGTCCTCACTTCTAAATGAAGCTAATAATAAAAGACACTTAGCTGTAGTCATCATCATCATCACCATCATCATTATCATCTCATCATTAGCTATCATGAGGGTAAAGGAGAAAACTAAAAGAAGTGGTAATTGAATGACTTCAAAGCCTATTCTTGGGGCCATAGATGCTCAGGATTCCAGGGAATGCTAAAGGTCATCCAAACCAGGGGTCGTGCAGTCCAGTGTGCTCAGAGATCAAGCAGAAGATGTAAAGCAGGAAATCTGGCTGGCTTTAAGAAATTGTAGGCTGTAGGATCTCTGTTATACTGGAGAGTGCCTGACTTACCCAAGACATTCAAATTTAAATTTATTTTAACCCCTGATGAGTTTGGCATTATGAAACTTCTGAGTTATTCTGACATCCATTCTATCTTAAATTTTTTGGAAAGCATTCCTGCCATGTGGTCATCTTGACTCAGCTTGGATACCTTCAGTGATTCCCAAAATTACTCCATATAAAGTAGATTATTCCAATTTGTATAGTCTTATCATAAAATTCCTTTTTGGGATTGAGCCCAAAATCTGGTATCCTGTGGCTTCTGATTAATTTTAATATGGGAGGAGAGACACACAATAAGTCTAATTCCCAGTAACAGTACCTCAAATATTTAAACTCAGTTACTCAAGATCCCTAACCGACAATTGCTCTGCTTATGATTAAACATAACTTGACCTGAACAGGTTTGGGACAGTTTTCTACGTGTCATGATTTCAAGCCTTTTACCTTTTACACTCAGTAAATTTTAGCTATCATAAATCTTCATCATTACCCTCTTTGAGATAGGCTCCAGTTTGTTTTCTTGCTTCTTACTGAATTATGTTACCAGCACCAACAAGCCCTGTGGGTCTACTAGCGTAGAGTTGAGCAGGGCCATTGTTTCCTTACTCTTGACACTGGAGAAAGTCAGGTACATGCAGTAATCCTCCATCTAGCACTCCTGTCAGATATTACTGTTTGATCAATGACTTCTTCCCTTTTGAGCCTGGACAAGTCTTGAACATGTATCTCTAAGATGCTACGACTTGTCAATTCAAGTTTTGTCACAAGATTTAAAGTATTTGCCATTCTGAGTCTAGGCACTAGTAAAGATGCCTGAGACCACACTTTCAACATTCATATCACATGATTTGCTCCTAGTGCTCAAATTAATTAAATCTTCTCCACTAAATATTGAGACAAGTAACATAAATTTCAGTGTTGGTGTTCATAATATATACGAGAAACAATGGAATGGAGTAAGACAAGGTGGATTTTCACCTCGCCCTAACTTTATGGGTTGGCTCTCTGATTTAGACAAGAATGATTCAAGGCCCGTTCTTTCATCCATTTACCAAATATTTCTTCATTATTTAATTCATGCTTTGATACTCTGCTAGCCATTTCTCCTTTGAGACACAAAAGCCCAAATGGCATAGATACCACTCTGGGAAGCTGAAATCTCAAGTGAGGAACACATATTCTTTCAGTGAGGTAGCCCTAGGCCCGAGTCAGTCTTGATGGTATTCTCATATCTCTGCCTCTTAACTTACCCTTAAACCTAGATGATGTTGATTTCTAGTATATTTACTAACTTAATTTGTGTTACCTCCTCCATTATTGAATAAAGTCCATGTTTAGGCTCCTAGTAGTTTCCCCAGCCTTCATATGAGGTCACCTCCTAATTTCCAACAAAGGGAAAATTATTTGAATACAAAAGGAAATAGTCAAACTCCCTTTATCTGGTATCCTTGTAGAATGAGTCTTCTCCTTCTTGACCATTCTCCATGGTCTTGAATGTTATTCTTTTGAGGCATCATATTTAGAAATGCTTTTTTTAGATGTTTACTTTTAATGGAAATGCTGATAGTTATTAAAATTAACACACTAATTCTGAATATAGTTAACCTTTTCTTAATGACTTCATGTCTTCATTGTATATGTTGGTGATTGCAGAAAGCCCTTGGGGACCAGCCCATGACATGTTTAAGGCAGCTTATACTGATATTAAATTTTCCCCAACTTCTTTTCCTTCCCTTTATCTTCTGTGTATGATTAAAAACATTTTTTTCTTTGTTCTCATATAGCTAACATTTTTTTTCAGTGGGTCTGTTTTCCTTTTTAACGGACTGATTGGAAATTTATTGACAGAGTGGTAAGATTATTAGCTGTTTTTGTAAAATAGAGCCTGAGGATGACTAAAATTCTAAGATCCTCTCTATTGAGGAAAGCACATGAGTTTTCCTCCATGTACTATGTGGAAAGCACTGAAAGATGCTAATGTCTCCATGTACTATGTGGAAAGCACTGAAAGATGCTAATGTATCTTGCATAATATATGATTAGATGATGATGATGATGGTGAACAGGATCATCATCGTCATCATCACTTTCTGAGAATGTCCTTTGCGTACAGTGTTGGTTTTTACTTTCTTCTAATCCATGAAATAACCTTCAGCTTAGGCATGATTGTATACATTTATAGAGGAGCAAGTTTGAGGCTGAGGACAGTTTCCTTGTCCATGATTATATGACTAACAGACAATAGGGCTAGAATTCAAATACAAATATTTCTGATTCTAAAGAAGATGCTATATTTGCTATATGTAGATTTCCCTTTTCTCCTATCTCTTAAAGCTGTTTTTTGTTTATTATTATATAAATGTGTTTTTAACCTCTTTCAAGGATGCTGGCTATCTTCCGAATATGCATCTTATTCTCAATTTCTTTTCCCTTTATTGTACTCTATGAATTGCCATGTTTCATATCTGGAGGTTTTTGAAAGACTTTATGGTTATCCATTAGGGGATTCTCTAGCTGTTTGCATTGAGAAGGGAATGTTTGGTCCTGAGTCTGGAATATAAGTATATAATAATAATAATAATTATTATTTTTTGCTAAACAAGACTGTGTGATTTTGGGTGATTTACTCAATTCCCAATTCCCATCTGCAAAAGGGACTTGCAAGCCATTATAAACTGCCTGGTACATCTAGGTAATTAATAAAAAATTGTTCCCTTTAGTGCTTTTCCTAGTATAGAAGAATCAGAAAATTCTGTGAAATGTTAGGACTGGATGGAACTTGGAGATCACTCTGTTTATCATTAAAACTTTTGCATGTGTCTAATTGTGCTTTACATTCCACTTGCCTCTGTGTGCAGGCTGCTGTTGCAATACTTAATGAGTGCTTCAGGCTTTAGCCCCAGATACCCCCTCCCTTTGGGACGGGGTCAGAAAAAAGTCAAATAACAAATTCATGTCTTCACCTTGTATCCAAATTTCTGTGCATTATTTCAGTGACAGAGGGGCCTGACATTAGCCAAAATCTGATACTTAATTCTTGGTGTATCTGTTGGCAGAATGGACCATTTCTAGAGAAAGCCCTGTGGTCTGTTCCCATCTGTGATTTACGTTCTTACCTCCCTTGATGAATTCAGAATAACCACAAATCCATTGCAGGTCTTCCGATTGAGAGTAGATGTCTGTTTACCTTCCCCTTGAATCTGGATTGGCCTTGCAACTTGCTTTGAACAATAGTTGTGGCAGAAGTAATGTGGTGTAACTTCCAAGCCAAATCCTCTAGAGACCATGTATCCTTCACTCTTAACCTTCTGGAGAAATGTTAATATCATGCGAAGAAGCCTGGGAACCCCTGCTGTAGGTAAATGGCCCAAGTGATCTCTAGCACCAATGGCAAGACATACTAATGAGGCCATCTTACACCATCCAGATACAATTAAGCTTCCAAGTAATTATAGTAACATCATGAGTGATCACAGGTGAGAGTAGCAGAAGAACCTGCTCCAGTTGATGGTTGGAAAAGATAACTGAGACAACTACCACCCGCCTCCCACCCGCCTGCCTTGGGTGATGGGACATAGCCAGCCACCATGCCTATTTTGGAAAACAACCCTGCCTCCTTTTTTTTTTTAATTCTTTCAACAGATATTTGTTAAATATCTACTATATTCAGGCATGCTGCCCCTCCCTCTCTGGATTCATGGATTTTTTTTTCCCTCCTTTTTTTTTTTTTTTTCTTGCGGTACGCGGGCCTCTCACTGTTGTGGCCTCTCCCGTTGCGGAGCACAGGCTCCGGATGCGCAGGCTCAGCGGCCATGGCTCACGGGCCCAGCCGCTCCGCGGCATGTGGGATCCTCCTGGACCGGGCACGAACCCATGTCCCCTGCATCGGCAGGCGGACTCTCAACCACTGTGCCGCCAGGGAAGCCCTGGATTCATGGATTTTTGAAGAACAGTATATTTTTTTCTTAAGCCGTTGGAAGTATTGGCGGATTCCTCAAATGCCTCAAGTTTCATCAGATTGATTTTTCCTAAGATGGATGAATGTATGTGAGAATTAATTTTGATTTGCCTGTTTTCTATTATAGCCACTTATCACCTGCCTTAGAGAAGCTTCCATGAAAAGGTTGTCTTCTTATGCTAGGGATCATGCTAGTCACCTAAAGCACGAGGGAGAATTTGTCTTTGTTTCTTCAAGTTACCTTTGGGCTTGGTTTGGTTCAGAGTGACATTTTGTTATTTCTCCAAGATTTCATTTTACCTTCTAATTATGTTTTAGTGATTCATATTTACTATTCATTTCTTCTGTAAATTAAATCTAGATTGCACAATTACTTTATTCTGGAACTTCATATACACCTCATTTTATTTAATAATGTTCTCATTTATGTATCAAATTACTCTACAGGAATTTGATATACTGTTATAGATATAATAAGGTGCAGAGTATAGGCCATGGGGCAGTGCAATTATAATGGTTTTCTAGCTTTCTGATTACTATTTATTTGCAAAAAAGACAATTACAAAAAGAATAAAGTCAAATGCAATGTTTTTACTTTTGGTAAAAGAGATACATTTGTTGGGGGGGGTGCATGAGAATGCGTATCACATTCACCTCAGTATTTTCTACAAAGATGTTTTGTTATGGATTTGAAAGTCTCCCTGGAATGTGTGGAATATGAAATATTTTATTTACATTTTCTTTCTCCTGTATCTTACTGTGATTTTAAAGTTTAATATAAGATAGGTAATATATGTTGTGCTAATCATTTGAAATTTCTGCTTGTGAATTCTAAAATAACCAAGTACCTATTCTATTTGCTACTTGTTGCAATATACATTAAAGTTGAATTTTTTAGCATGGTAGTATCAATTTCCTCATCTGTAAATGGGGCGAATGTTGACCTCCCACGGCCTACTGTGAGGAATAATGCATTCCCAGCACTTCACACATTAACTGGCAAATGATGGAATGCTCAAACAGCACTAGCAAAATATATGTCCTTGTATTTTATATATCAGAGTGTAATATTTGGTTTGAGTAGATTGTCAGCTTGCAAACATCTTTCTATTTTACTTTGTTGAGGTCCCAAATTGAAGGAATCTTCTAAGATAATATCAGGCAATACTTTGCTTCCCATTTGAAAGCAGAAGTTTTTTAAAAAAAATATTAACAAAAAAGCAAACTTTCATATAGATCTAGAATAAGTATTGTTAAACTAGCTGGAATAATATTTTAAGAGAAACATCTCAAATAATGTATGGTAGAACATGATTAGGAAAACTTAAGATAATTATTTTACCACTTATCTAATAGGCACAACCAATGCAAGTTGTTTAGAGTTTTAAAATTATACAATTTGGGGGAGCTTGTGAGGAGAAAAATATATAAAATTACAAACCCAAAAGTTAGATAAAGTATCTTGTACGGGGCCTGTGTGTGTAACACTGGCTTTGTGGCCTATCTGCTTTTCTTATTAAGGACATGTTCAATGAATTCAGGAGAAAATTAGTAACTTTCTTTTTATTTTCCTGATTAGGAAACTTGATTTTGTGGTTGTTTAGACTAATTTGTGCTGAGAAATTTTTAAACTCATGGTAGCCTCTTTGATAGTTCTAGTACTTCTTCAAATATATTTTTATTAATTGAAAATTGAAATATTTATCTACGTAGCCGTATGACTATATGACTGTAGCACTTCTTGTTTTATTGGGATCAAAATAAATGGAGAAATCCATATGTGTAATTGGTGACCAAATTTTTCCAGTGATGTTGGAGAAATAGTTTATTCAATTTGAGGTGATGTCTATAGCATTACAATTGATAACATGGAAAAAATAATTATCTCTAAAGTATATTCAAAAAAGAAGCAGATTCTAGGCAATATTTGAGGAAAATAGAGAATTTCAGTGAAATCATGCTTGGTACAAAATGTGCACTCAGGAGGTGTTGTTTGAAAATTGATATGTACATTAATTAATAAATATTTGTTTTGGAATGTGGCTCTATAGCACAAAAATTTATTTTTCTAAAATAATGGGAAGAAATTAGTTTCATTTTTATAGTCATTTCCTGTAAATTGTTATTTACACTTTAATGTTATGAAAAAGAAAAAAATCACTATTTTTGAAATATTAAAAAAAGCAGCCCTTGAAAAAAATGTAATGTCATTCTTAAGATTTTCCCTATCTTGTCTGTCGACATATTCCCTCTACAAAATACAGTCCATACAGGGAATGAGAAGTATCAACTCTTTCAAACTGATTCAAAGCACATAGTACAAAATTTTCCTTGATGGGGTAATAGGTTTTGTGGGAATCTGTGCTTCTTGGATGTAGAGAGAGTCCATGTGAGCTGTGTGTAAATGGAGTTAGTACTCATTCTTGCTGAATTAGTACTGTCAGTAACAATTTGAAGACATGATTTGCCACTGTAAGTTGAAATCATGTGTTGATTATATAGCAATCCAAGGAGGAGAGACCTGCAGGTGAAAGAGTGAGACAAACAGAGTGATAGGAGGATCCAAAGCTTGTTAGAGTTCAGGCTGTTTCATCAGCATTCTTCAGCATAAGATTTTTGGTTTCAGCACCTTAAGTTAAGGCTGGAAAACAGGGTTGTGTCACTTGGGACTCATTTAGCTGCAAGTGGAAAACCCAACCCACACTGGCTCAAGCATCTAAGGAATTTCTTGGTTCATACAACCAATAGCCTTAAGCAGGGTTATCTTCAGGTATAGCTTGATTCAGGATTAAAATAGCTGAAAAATGTGGATCCCACTTTCGGCTCTATTTTCTCTCTATTAATCCCTTCTCAGATTTGAAAGGGTGGATTACCTTAGCTTCATATCATCACACTGTGAAGTTGAAGTTCAAAGGTAGAAGGAGCAGGACAAGAAAGAGGGAGGGAAGTCAGGGGTAGATAAGGGAGAAGAGCAAGGAGAAAGGGTGGGAAGGAAGAAGGAAGAGGAATTGCTTCCTGACAATCTGAATAAGGTCCTTTAACTGGTTGTTTTCAACCCTGGTTGTTTGACTTGCATCCTGTTAACATCTCTGAAATTGGAACTTGGTTAGAAGGAGTCAGATCACTGCTTGTTTCATTTACTTCTTCCTTCCTCCTATATTCCCTTCCTTCTTCCATGCTTCCCTCCTTTCCTTTCTTTCAGAATTATTTTACATGGAAAGCCCCTCTCCTGTCCTCCATGTGAAATTCAAAAGCCCATACAGCTTTAGAGAAATTTTAATATTTGGCTTTGATAATCAGTGTTTCATGCTATAGGGGAAGAAGTAGTTTTTCCTCTGCTCCTCTAAGTTCGTGGCTGAGACCACCCTGTAATAAATAAAAACATTAACAGGATAAAAACAAACAGAAATTTAATGACATGTATACATCCTATATACATGGACAATACCCAGGAAAAATGAGTAACTCCCCTAAATGGCCCAAGCCGTCACCTCAAAGACCATCTTTAGCTAAAGACAAAAGATTTTGGAGGGAGGAGGCCAGTTATGGGAGATTATCGGGCAAAGCACAGTAAACAAGGATATGGTTGTTATGTAGATCTAAGTTGGCACCTTCTCCATTGATAAATTTTTAGAGATTCAGTCGCCCTCCTCTTCCTTCCTGGTACAGAGAGGGAGACACTCTTACAGGTGGATATTTTCTTCCTAAATGTAAAATGTCTCTTACTAAAGGGTAACTTCTAGGTATTCAGAGCTTTTCCTATGTCTGCCGTTTCTTAAAATAATAAACCAAGAATAAACTTTTATGCCAAAGAGGCATATTTTGGGGTGGCATATTCTGCTCCCCTTCACTGCTTTAAGATTTCTTAGCAAGTTTTGTTATTTTGGGGGAATTTAAAGTTGTAAAGCCCCAGACTTACTGTGAAAATCTTTGAAATGAGTGGGTCTAATAGAATTTACCTACAAAGAAAATTGCATCTGTATCATTGAGAGGTTAAATAACACATTATTTGAATAAGACAAGCTTCATCTTACTATAATAGAACAGTAAGTGGCTATTTGAGTATACACTCACACACACGTATCCACATAAGCTTATTTATTTTTATCAAATTCTAAGTCTTCATTAATAAGCATGCTGTATATTGTACTATTTGTAATTATCGCACTTTAAAGAAGATTGTAAATAATTTCTAAGCTAAATGGTTTTGGAAAAATAATATTTTATTCAATTTTGAAATAAAGTTTAGTAAAATTATAAAAGAGAAAATGATAATGAATGAATTTAAATATAATTAAAATAAAGTCTCAGGTAGCTTCTTTTTCTCTTTGTAAAACAGCTGTTGTACAAATGCTGAATAATTGTTGAAGCTTTTGCATTCGTTTTCATAATCTGTCTTTCAGCCTTCTGAAGGGTAGCATTCTTCATTATGATTTAACCATTTTTTGAAGCCGTACTCTCTTCTTGATAGTACTGTCTCTCCCACTTCCTTTTTAACTCTCTACTATAATTTAATTTTAAGGTTATAGGTGATAATAATGAACTGTTGTAACTGGGATAGACCATCATTTTGTATTGACTTTCCAGTGTGATTTCAGTTGAAGGAAGCAAGTAATAAAGCCCTGGCATGGGGTGACCTGGGTCAGTTTGAGAGCTTTTGCTTTAGCATCAGAGCAGCTCAGCTGTTAAAGTTCAGCCTCCCTGCCACCCCAAAGGCTCATCACAATTCCCACAGGACCATTCATTAAATGAAGCTTCCATTTGAGGAATAAAACAGACAAAAATAATGCCGGTGGGATTTTGAAAAATTTCTGTGTGTTTGAGTTCCTATTAAATGGCACATCGGAAAAGTAATCAAACACACTTGTGTTTTGTAGGGAGCACAAAGCGTAAGAGAGTTACTGTTGTGTGCACCCTCTATTAAGTGGTTTTAATAATTAATTTTCAGTGTCTTTGTTATAAAACCCATGAAGAAATTTTTAAAAATGTAGCCCTGACTGTTTAGCCTGAATTGATAACTATAGGCAATCTCTACCCATATTTCTATTATATTTTAATTGCACTGGGCAGGCTCCTTAAGGTATCATCCATTCTTTAAAATTTGGATAGTTACCTTCATTTTAGCTTACTTCAACATAGTGGCGATGGAATCATTCCTTCCACAGTCAACTTTTGGTCAGAATACTCTAAAATTAATTATAGTGAAATGATAATTCTGCATTCTTCATTGGAAGGAAGCTGGTGGCAACCTCTGAAGAAAATGCAGTGTGGTTAGCCAATGTTCCTGTTTCTTCTAGTGTAATGTAACTAGTTTAATCAATTACATATGCAACAATAAGTTCCTGAATTACCAAGAAGGAAATGTTTCCTGGCAACTATATATAAGGCATTTTGATGTCAAATACCTCGAGCTTCAGCTATCCAGAGTTTGAAGTAACTTCTGTCCCTTACTTCACAATGGGTAGCACATAATCCATATATTTTACTACCTACGCATACTTTAGAATATTTAGTCTTTTAAGTATAGTCCAAGACATTGCACTTTAATCAATGTGGATTGAAATTTGAATGACTGGTTAGGTTTCCTGCAATTAGTCTTTTTGTGGAAGTATCGTTGCTATTATTTAATTAAAATTGACAATAGATTGTTCATAATAGTGAACAAGGAGGATATACTGTAATGTAACATCATATCATTTGCAGTCTCTTCAGGTGATTCTACAGAGGGGAAAAACATTGAGCTGGAAGGTTATCAGCAAAAATAGAATATAGCAAGAGAGTTAAAAATAGTACTGTCTTCCCTGTCTTTTTCAATCCAAGTAGAGCACTCATTGTATGATACTGCACCAAATCTGCAAAGTGCTTTAAAGAGTCACTTTTAATTGAGGTAACCCTGAGCTTTTTGAAGTGTAACCAGTGACAGACTAAAAGGGACATTTTGATTAAGCAGTGGTTAAATTATGAAATACTGTTACTCTACATCACTGCTGGGAACCTTAATTGGTGTGAGGAGTCTAACGAAAGGAACAAGTACAACAACAAAGCAGAAACAAATAAATAAATGAATCATAGTACCTTTTTATATCAGTTCTCTCACAGTTCACACACAGAAAAAAAAAGACTTGTAGTTTTTTCATTCCATTTTTTTTTGTTCTTTTGTTTGAATCAATAGAGAATGCCCCTACTGATTTTTTTCCCCTTTTCTTTGTCTTAGTTCTTTAAAAATTGACTAGTTGGGCTTCCCTGGTGGCGCAGTGGTTGAGAGTCTGCCTGCCGATGCAGGGGACACGGGTTTGCGCCCCGGTCCGGGAAGATCCCACATGCCTCGGAGCGGCTGGGCCCGTGAGCCATGGCCGCTGAGCCTGCGCGTCCGGAGCCTGTGATCCACAACGGGAGAGACCACAACAGTGAGAGGCCCACATACCGCAAAAAAAAAAAAATTGACTAATTGCAGACAAAAGATCTTAATTACAGGTTAATCAGTTGCCAGTTTAATTGTTAATGAATCAACTCTAAGGATTTATTTCTTGCTAGCATTTTCATTCATATTTTTCTAAGATACAGATTGCTTTGTAATCTTCATCATGATTAAGTGATGGATATTTAGAGATGCATTAATGAACCAGAGAGAATAGTACAGACTGCTTTTTGCTATAGAGTACTCTGTAGTGTACTCCCACATTGTTAAATGTTAAACAGGATCAAGGTATGGCCTTGAAATTTGTCTCATAGATATAGTTATACAAGAAATATATAAGAAAGTTAATTGCAATATGAATTATAATAGCAAAAATATATTTTACAAAATACTATATAACCTAAGTATTTATCAATAGTAAGCAGGTTTCTTGACAGAATATTTGCTTCTCTTTAAATAAATGAAATAGATCTATATATGTTGATAAAGAAAGCTGTCCAAAATATATGGCTACATAAGAGTGGAAGTTATGGTGACTATAATGTTATCCTCTTTGTACGTATGTAAAAATAGACATACACATATGCAGATGTATATATGTAAAATATGCATGCATATATGCAGATGTATGTATGTTTAAAATGTACATACATATATGTAGATGTATATGTATCTAAAATATACATTCACATGTGCAGATACACATAAATGCATATTTATGAATTAACATTCTTGGAATGATACCTATACACAAAAAGTAGGTGGTGGTTCCCCCTGGGTGATTTTCAATATTATCCTTTTATGGTGTTTGAAACTTTTTATCACATACACTTAATGATTTATAATAATTACAAGCTTAAATATAAAGTTTTAATAGCCATTACTACTACAGATCAAATAAAATTAAAAAGGAATATTTATAAATGATGAAATGCCACTATATGCTAAACTTATACTATTGAATGTTTATATGTCAAAACATCAATGATATTACAAATTTATTTTCTATTAATGAATTTCAGAAATTTAGCAACCCAGCTTATCTAGAATGTTGATTACACTGTGTAAAACAAACTCAATGTATGGTTCTTAGTGGGAATCTCACTAACAGTATGAAATGCCAAAAACATTCAGTTGCTTCAGTGTTTCAGCTCTGCCTTATATTATTACAGTTTTGGGAAGAAAGTATCTATAAAACCTAGACATTTAATTTAACCTAAAATAGTAGGAAACTTTGACTTCCACCCTAAAGGAATTTCAGTCTGGGCTCTATTTAAGTCTATAGCTTCATGTTCCTGGAGATAGAAATTTTGAGTGTTTGGTGCTTGTTTGCATCAGACTCCAGTGCAGTGTTTGTCATGTAGATGAATGATTGCATCATTAAATTTAAAAAAATTTTTTTTTCTATAATCTTAATGTAGTTTGAAAATAAACTGTTTTCTAATTTACTCCAATTTATTTATTTTTTAATTTCAGTATCATTGATTTATAATATCAGTGATTAAGTTATATATATTCTTTATAAATATATATATATATTTTTTGTGGTATATATATATTTTTCTGATTATTTTCCATTATAGGTTATTATAAAATATTGACTATAGCTCCCTGTGCTATGCAGTAGGTCCTTGTTGGTTATCTATTTATACGTAGTAGTGTGTATATGTTAATCCTGTCCTCCTAATTTCTCTCTCCCCTCCTTCCCCTTTGCTAACCATAAGTTTGTTTTCTATGTCTGTGGGTCTATTTCTGTTTTGTAAATAAGTTCATTTGTATCATTTTCCTCTAGATTCCACATAAGTGATACCATATGATATTTATCTTTCTCTGTCTGGCTTACTTCATTTAGTATAATAATCTCTAGGTCCATCCATGTTGCAACCAATGGCATTATTTCATTCTTTTTTATGGCTGAGTAATATTCCATTGTATATATATCTCACATGTTCTTTATACATCTGTTGATGTACATTTAAGTTGCTTCCATTTTATTAAGCAAATAAACAAAACAAAATTAAAGGAGACAGGAGGTCCTGCTAGGAGACCAGTCTAGAATATTGATAATGGAAACTAAAAGTGCCACTAAGTTCCACATTAACAGAGATAAAAGTTTTATTTGGATTTTGTACAGAAGAATGAAGTTAAACTTTTGAAAATTATTTTATCTCATATTTAACAAAAGTATATTTATAACTATGCATATTCCTAGAGCAAAAGAAACGCTCAAATCTTATCATTCCTCTGCACGTTTTCAAACAATATTGATCAAGAGCAGAAAAGAATAGTTTTTACTTCACAGTTACCTTTCACAGCAGAACTCCAAGGATGTTAATTTTTTAATAATTTATTTTCCACTTTTTTATTGACATAATTCACATACCATATATATGTCACCTTTTTAAAGTGT
This sequence comes from Globicephala melas, assembly GCF_963455315.2. Taxonomy (NCBI): domain Eukaryota; kingdom Metazoa; phylum Chordata; class Mammalia; order Artiodactyla; family Delphinidae; genus Globicephala; species Globicephala melas. Next base: position 119,969,112 of record NC_083315.2, read on the forward strand.
ACAGTTTAGTAACTTTTAGTTAATCATAGGTTGTGCAACCATTGTTATTATCTAATTCTAGAAATTTTTCATCTCCTTCAAAAGAAAATCCATACTCATTAGCAATCACTCCCCTTGCCCCCTCCCAGGAGGTTAATTCTGGGGATAAAAAAACCCGAGGAAAATAAAAACAGAAGAAAAGTACACACACACACAAACTAAGGCTTTAAAAATATAATATTCCCAAGGGCCTTTCTTAATTTTTTCGATAAGTAAACCAATTTATTTTGAAGCATCTTGCAGATATTTTTTCATTTATCACGTGGTTTCATTCTGCCAGATCATTTTCAGGAGCTATGCTTTTGATTCTAGTGGTTATTCAACATCATTTTCATTGACTTCATGAAATTCTAATTTTTATAAATGAAATAAAATAAATTTATAATGCAGTACATTTATAATGCAAAAGTGATGATAAAGAAGTAGACAACATGGTCAAAGACATAGCTATTTTTATATTGATCTATCTGACCATCTATCTATACTAGTGTTAAGTGGAGAGAGATATTTGAATGGAGTTAATATTTATATAAGTGAATATTCATTAGTGAATATTGTCTCGTAGTGACACTTTTTGCTGTTTTAAACAACCTTGTAATTTCAGAGACTTGAGGAAAGAATACTAGATTAAAAGCCTCTATGTATGTCACTTGAAATTATATATATTTTCCCCCTCTCGAGAGAGAAACAAATATACTTAAAGTTTCCATTTGTGAAATCTATGATTGTGAGTATTGCATTATAAGAATTAATTTTACTCATTACAGATAAAAAATTAATATTTTCTCAGTATTTAACATTCTAGGTTTTAGTGATACTTATCTGATTACTTATTTCAAAGTTGCTGAGTTAATATTTGTTGCAAAAAAGGTCTGTGCACTATGCCGGGACTGTTCTGTCAAAGGTGAAGCTTATCTGGTCTCCCACCTCTGGATTGCTGAATCTTGACTATAAGTTTAAGTTCCTTTTTAGCTCTCATTTCTTCTTAACAATATCTCACTTTTTCTCACTAAGGCCTCCATGAAACCATTTATTAGAGTGGATAAAGGAAACAATTCTCTTCTTCTGTTGTCAGGTGCTACATCTTTAATTCACTGACTGATTCATAAATATATATTGATAACATTCTACATTTACTAGAAGTAGTAGTAGGATCTAAAGAGTCAGCAATAAACAAGAGAAATAGTATTGTTGCCTGTGTTGAATGTACAGAGTAGCAGGGAGAAGGATACTCAGGAATTCATGGATTCAATTTGTCTGATACTGGTATTTGCATGAAAGAAATAGAGTTGCTTCACATGTGTGAGGACTGTTATGACAGGAAGTTCAGTGCACTCTGGGAACATGTAAGGTGGGATCCCATCCATCAGGCTCACTGTCTTATGGGTCTTAGCCCTTGCTCCCTAGGTATGAATGATGGCACATGCTGGACTAGCTTGTTACGTCTGGGCTGCTGTTCTGACTTGTAAATTCTCATTTAGTCTGTAAACTAGTAAAATTCAAATGACTAGATTCATCACCAGCTGGTTTTGTAAAAAATGTATTTACAGGAATATATATATACAAAATATATATATTATATCTATATGTTGAAGATGCCATGTGTCTCTGTATTTGCAAAAAGATACTTTCTGCAGTTATTCATGAAGTCTGAGGATTTTCCTGCTTTTCTTTCTATTTTAGATAAAATAGACTGCTCTGGCTCAAGTACTGGCTTGAAATTTATTTGAAGAGTATTTCCCATTAATTAAAAACTTACTACTCTATGGTAGTTTCTTATATTACACCCTCAGATAATTTATCCAACAACAGAAGCCTGGAGTTTTACTGTTCAATCAACTTTGTGATCACTTATTGGTGGGCTACGCTTCCATGCTGCTTTATGGCCTTGAAAGACTTCCCTGTTATTTGTAAAATAATTACATTGTTTTACTTCAGCTCACTCCACAGCTAGAGTTTCCTGCACGTTATTTAGGTGAAATAAACACCTTTTTATTTCTTTATTTCTCTGAATGGACTTTCCTAATTCTAGTCAGTACAGCTGGCATAAGATCCTGTCCAAGTATTGCTGAACTATTTATAGAGTTCTCTACACATACTAAGCTCTTTCATGTTTCTATGTCTTTGATTTTGCCTTTCCTTCTGCCTAAAATATCATTTTCTCATCATCCTCAAATTGTTTATCCAACAGTATTTCCAGAATCTCCTTCTGGGGAAGGCTTCTCTGATGCCTCAAAGTTGAGGATCTCATCACATTTTTGTTCCCATGCTGCCCTCATATCATAAGTCCTAGGGAGGTGTCAGGTGGGTTTCCATGTTTCTGTGCAATGTAGCTTTGTATTGTACAGATTCCGTCCCAAGATCTTTGAGCAGAGGTTTTTCTGAGAATTTTGCTTTTCTATATAGTGGCCATTCGGTATCAGAGCATTTTCTCCCATCATATCACGTTGTAGTTCAATCATTCACTTATCCTTCTTTTCACATATACTAGATAGACTTTGATGCCTTTGGCATATTTAACATATTTTTACTTTTTGTAATCCAAATACCTAGAATAGTATTTGAAATTACTGAATTGATTTATTGAATTATTGAAATGAAGTACTCATTTATGTGTAAAAGCAGTAGTGGTGACACAAAAGAAGGCAACAGTTTTCTCAGAGATTTTTCCCAAGCTTGTTGATATTAAGCTAAAGATTTACTGCAGAGTAATATTTGAAGACCTTTTCTCAATAAAGAAATACTGGAGAGAACTAGAAATGACCTATATACACATCTTGAATAAAATTACAGAAAAATTTTTCTCTGAGTTAAATCAGTTTAAGGCAATAGCTTCTTTCAGATATATAATTATCATTCTGAATTGGCTGTTAGATCATGTAAATTCAGTAAATACTATAAATGTTTATCACTTCAAAATTATAATTTGAATTATTGATCCTTTTCAGGGATTTCTGAAGGCTACTTTTGAGAAATATATGGATTTAAGATGGATCACTTTATATTCTTCCCATTTGTTTAATGAGACCATATATTCTCAGAACCTAGAAATTCTAATTTCATGGTGTATATTATATAGTATAGCTATGATTTATTTGCTGCTAATTCAGATGTACAGTAATCAAATAGTGATAAGAGCCTCGTTTCTTTGAAAGCATTTGCATCATATACTTTTGAGGGGACATGAGTGGAAACAGATAATTTTCTTTGACAGTAGGATATCTTAGTCATATAAGACATACCCCTGCTTCAATCACTGGACATATATTTCTCTACTTGGGTTTTCTTTTGTCATTTAAAAAAGTATATTAATTACATACCTTGTATTTTCTTGGGATTTTTCCTTTGATGTTTGATACTATATCTTCTATAGTAAAGACCTTTACTCTTAATTCATTGACATTAACTGGAAGACAAATTAGAATCTGAAAGTCTTTTCTGACTTGTCAAATGTTGGAGTGAGTTAGGTTGGAATGGTTCATATAAAGCTGTAAACTCTCTACTTATAGTCTTTCCTCTTTTAATCCGTACTATATTCCTGCAAGATAAATCTTCCTAACGAGCTTCAGTCATGTATTTTCCCTACTCAAAAACTTCCAGAGGTCCCTCGTCGCTTATTAAATTAAATTCAAACTTGCTCTCTGACATTCATGGCCCTCAGATCCCAATAAGATCCAGCCTCTAGTCTCAACTATGACTACTCCTCCGTTCACGCTGCATACAACAGTAAAACTGAATTATTTTGCTCTCACAGACTCTGTTGCCTTTTTTCCCCACTCTGTATTTCCTTGGGCTTATTCTTCCTGGAGCACTTGCTCTTGTATCATTTCTGACTGTTCAAATTCAACTGATACTTCAGAACCCATTTCAGAACTCCATGACTGTAAGAAGCCTCTGCTGATTTATTTATTCAACAAATATTTATCTACTAGGCATCAGTCAAGGACACAATGAGTGAAAAAGTTAAAATCCCTATTATCATAAGCTTATTTATTGGGCAGAGGTGTTTGACAATAAATAAATAAATAAAAATATAAAATATTAGGCAATGATAACTGCTATGAAGGAAAATATTGAAAATACCATATGGGGTGTGGAATCGGGAAGGACGGCTTCCACATGTCCTTTCAGATGAGGAGACTTTTCAGAGACCTAAATAAGTGGGGGGATAAGTCATGAAGCTATCCAAGAGAAGAACAGAGATTGAAGGAATAGTGAGTTCAAGAACTCTGGGGGCAGCAGCAAGCTCCACATGTTTACAAAATAGTCAGGAGGAGCTGTGGCTAAAGAGGAGTGAGTGAGCAGAAGAGTCTCTATAACGGTGAGAGAGAAGTAAGTCCTGAGGGTCAGCCTAAAGACTTTGACTTTCAGATAGGAAGCCAAGGAGCGTTTTGAGGAGACATGACAGGAAGTGACTAATATTATAAAGTATCGCTCTGGCTGCTGCCTTTGAATAGACTGTAAGGACACAGGGAAAGCTAGGGAGCACAAAAGGCTATGCCCATCAAGATTTGATGGAGGATTGAACCATGGTTTTGGTATAGGAAGTGACTAGATTAAAAAGGATTCGTTTTGTAAAATAAAGAAGTATGTTTAAAAGGATAAGAAATCACAAAGAAAACAATTTGGAGAATTTTGGAAAATCTTTCTTCATCTTCAAAGCTACCATTACTTTTTCTTTTCTACAGTAATATCTTGTGCCACATACTTTACTAAGCCCTTTACTTTCATTATCCATATTTAAACCTCATAACAACCCTAGGAAGTGTGGGTATTATTATTGTTACATTTTTACATATGAGGTACTTGGAAGCAGAGAAGTTGAATTATAAGAGAATATCATGTATGTCTATCTCTCTGTATTCTTAGAGAAGAAAAATTATGACTGGCAATAAATACATCAGAATGTTAATAGTGTTAGATGAATAGGTATTTTTTTCTTTGTATTTATCTGCATCTCTTTTAAGAATACATGTTGATTTTCTTTTACTTATTTTAAAATTCCTATGCTTAGATGGCTAGGATATTACTTTCATAATCTGATAAACATTAAATGTGAAAATCATGCATTTTAACTCAATTTACCAAACTCTTCTCATTTTATAGTTGACAAAGTATGGGATTTGTACTCAGACTTGATTTCAAATTCTGTCACCTTGGGCAATTAATGTAGCCTCTCTGAACTATAATATCTCATCCGTAAACTAAAGCTAATAACCCCAAGGGTTCAGGCTTGTTTTCAGGACACAAGTGGATGACACTTTTAGGCACAATGTCTAAAACATAATAGAACACAATAAATGGTCACTATTATGATGTCACTATTGTGTCAGTTTTCAGGTTAAATTACTTAATTGATAAATAAGACAAAGGATGTACTACCACAATATATGTAAAATAATATAGCTGAAGTCCATCTGTATCTAATAAATTACTATGGAAATTAATTCCAGTTAAAAACTTTGCTTAATTTTTCAATTTCTTTCATACCCCAATATCGTGACTTGATTATAGACTTTTGTACTACTTTGGGGATGGTATTTATTTTCTTAATTTTTTTTGTATTTAACATATATTTATTTCCTTTTATTTTAAAATGCTTTAGGTACTTTTAAATAGGTTTGAATATGTTTAAATACTCAATTAAGGATCACTTTTAGATACTGGTTTTAGCGTGGGCCAGGGTGGTTTAGTGAAAAATTCCACTGATACCGGTTGCGAACAGACTTGACGTCAGTGTGGGTTCATTCTGCATTCATTTTTTAGGATTAGGTCCAATTCCATAAAAATTTTTGGAATTATGACATTTGTGTGGCAATGCCATGAGTGTAAGTTAAGATATTCCTTTATTCACTTACATTTTAAAAAGTCAAAAGTGTTCTCTGCAATTTTGTAAATGTTGCCTTCTGTAGTTAAGAATCTTTTAAAAAATTCATAAAATAAAAACTATTTACATGACGTAGAGAATAATGACCCCTAAAATAATGACATGGACCTCATCTTCCTAATATGCATGTATATATATAATATATACACGTATATATGTATGTAGCAATTTTTTTCCTGTCTTACAGCTAGCAGTCCAATGAACAGCTGTTAGATGCCAATTAGTGTGACTGAATTACATCTTTTCCTAGGGAGAGGAATGTGAAGAAATAGAAAATAATGTAATCTTCTCCACTGTGTTTCAAAATTATCAGTCCTACTTAACTATTGTTGTATTATTTACATTGTATTGGTTTGGCTTGCCTCTAAGTTCAGTTATTCCCATTGACTTTCACTCTTTTTTAATGTCACTGGATTTTTTGTATTCCAGTGATTGTTATAAAATAAACTCAGGATCACATTGTAATGATTCTCAATAAAACTAAGCAAAACTGGGTCCAGTGTGTGAAGGGCATCCACTATAATGAGCTCCACTACACTCACTCAGTTATAGATCTGTATGAATCTCCAATGCTTCTTACTTTTCTGAAATTAGATCTTTCAGCATCTCCTGCTAGATTAGAGATCATACTCATCTTTTTAACAGTACCAAAAAAGTGTCACTAAGTTGGGATGTTCTTCCAGCAATAGACCCATCCAGAGATATCCCTTTGTTTAATGCAGATTCTCCCCATGGAGTCTCCCGTCATTCAAGAAGCCATAAAGGCCAATAGCTTAATGCAAAGAAAGGGCATACAGTGCTGTTTTGGTCAGGTACTAGATCATCTGTACTTTAAGAGTGGAAGTAAAATAGTAGAATCATGTAATTGGGAGATAATGGATAATTTTTTAATCCCCTATGACATAGGTCCCCAACGTTTTTGGCACCAAGGACTGGTTTCCTGGAAGACAGTTTTTCCACAGGGCGGGGCAGGGGGATGGTTCAGGTGGTAATGCCAACGATGGGGAGCGATGGGGAGTGGCAGATGAAGCTTCGCTCGCTCACCCACCGAGCGCACACCTCCTGTGGTATGGCCCGGGGGCAGGGGGCGGGCGGTGTTGGGGACCCCTGCCCTATGAAACACTATCTGTATAGATAAAATTCCTGAGACACTGAAATATGAGACTTTCTTCTAGGGCATGATTAGCTATAATATATTTTGAAGACAGACTCTAGGAACTGTATGTTCCAGTATATAACTAAAGAGCCAGTGTTTAAATTGATCAAGGTGATCTGTTTCCTTTTAAGCTGTCGGATTTGGGTACATTTTCATCTTTATCATTTTCAGTTTTGATTGTCTGTGACATATTGAGAAATGTTTGAAAGTGAGTTTTATTATTTCACTTTTCTACCTATACTGGATCAAGACTCCCTTGAGTTATTGTTAAATGTGGTATATAATCCGACAGATGCATTACTGTACTCCCTTTAAGAAACTATTCACAAATAAGTATGAGTTGCTCCCAAATTACAAGTATAGAAGGGCAGCATGTTAATATTTTTATGATTTTAGGACCTAGAGAAGCGTTATTTTTGTTTCGCAGTGAAATTGGAACCCATTGCTTCCCAATAAATTATATTTTAAAGGTCAAAAACCATATTGAATTCTGAACATTGACTCAGATACATCCTTCAAATCCAAGAACCATTAGAATGCACCATGGTATTTTTTAAAGTGTCTTAATTTTCATAATTATTTTTAAGGACAAATACAAAACTTGCATATTCACAGGGCTCTATCGGCTAGTACATATAATTAACCTGAAAATTTATAAGCCAAAGAACCCAAATACTCAGGTGTCAAGATTTTGAGTCCAGTAAACTCTTGGTCCAAATAGGGGTTCATTTTGTGGGTCTCCCACCCTCTTCCTGACTGTGGGCATTTGCTCTGGCCTGTGCAGCCCCTCAGCACAGATCCATTGCATAGGCTGTAGAGACAAGGTGCTCAGGTTATGGTCATCAATTGGAGGTGTACCTCAGGCTGCTTAATTCCATGATTGCAATTAGGGAGATCTGCTCTCTGTTCACGTACTTTCAGCATCTTATGATAGTGGAATTATGAGGTTTTCAGCATGGCATGTTCAGATTTTTGTTTTGTTTTCTTTTAATCATATAACGCTTTAAAACTTCCAGAATTGGGATGGGGGAAGGGGCAGGAATTTTTTTTTTCCTTTTCCAAATCTGCTTTCTTCCTTTCTAAAGGAAAAAGAGTCTAATAATAATAATAATAACAAATCAAGAGACTCTAATTAGATTGAGATTCTGTCCATATTAGTCTCTTAATTCTTAAAGAGCTTCATTCTGAATTTGCATGCACTACCCTCAGCCTGCTATCCCAGCAAAGCCTCCAGGACTAGAATTATTCTGTTTACCCAGTTTGGGGTCTGTCTCAGTCAAGGGCCAGGCCTGCCTGGTGGCTCCATGTTATTCTTTTGCTCTGAGCTTTTTACACTTCATTTAGAGTTATTTGATATATAAGGTCACTTAGGTGTAAGGGAAAATTGCAGCCTGTGTCTAAGGGCAGGGATCAAAAGTGCAGATGCTGCTGGATTTGCATTTTTTATTGAGGACCCAGGGATATGATCACATTCTTCACAATGTCAAGAGAGTCTTTAGGACCTTTGTGGGTGGGATCAAATTGTCAAGTCAGTTCAACACCCTGAACATTTTCTCTCTGCCCAGAGTCTCCACTCTGGGTACCCAAAAAGGTTTCTTTCTCAAACATAAATTTGCGTTAGGGAATTTTTCCAGGTTTTGCTTCAAATCCAAATTCTGTTCTCTGTATACTGCCTTAGATTGAAGATTAAAACCTTCCCTTATTTTCAGACCCATTTTTGCCTGTGGTATCTACACCAGACCCTCTTTACCATGGCCCTTTGTGACTGGACTGGCTCCACCCTAAATAGATCCTGCTGTAATAGGAGAACATTCAATCCACATGGGTAATAAGACCCAGATAGCTTTACTCAGCACACAGAAATGAGGTAATCCTGAGGACTTTGGACCATTGCAATTCCTGCCCTTAGTAGAGAGGACTTCATAAATGCTATTCTGTGTTCATGTTACACCAGCTATAAGTTGTTCCTCCTAACTAAAATGGTAGGGAGTTAGGAACCAAGGTTGCCTTGACCACAAGCTGTCAAATTCTCATTAGAATGCAGTGGGGGGTATCTGTATTTCCTTATTTGTCAACTCTACACTGTCAGGGGGCTATTGCCAGAAATTACTGTAAGGCAGCCCACCACATACTTGCTTAAATGTATTTTTGATAGGTTGAATGATGAAAGCCATTTAGTGAAGAAAATATAGACTTCAAACCACATTCCATATAATATTGTAATTGCTTTCTCTTGCTAAATGTAAAAAAGACATTTAAAAATATCTGACTTAGCAACTTCTATTTTGCAGTTCTGGTATTGTACATCAATTCTCCTTACTAAACTTTAATATTCCTTGAGAGAGATTTCCTGGTTCTTAAAAGACGTAATTCCAACAAATCTCAGTTTTTAAAAGTTAAATTTAAAATTAATATAACCCAAATTATATAAAACATGTCATTTTTATAACATAAGCTAAATTATATAATTTATAAGCAAGTTTAAATTTTATAAAGCTTGGAAGTAATGATAATTAAATATATTAACATGTTTTAAATATTTTTATTAAAGCTTTTAAAATATGCTTCTGGAAATACAGTATCAATAATAAAATATATGTGGTATTTCAGATACAGACAGAAAAATATTTTATATTAGTATATCTTTTTGGCATCTCGTAGAAAGCATTTTTCTCACATTAGTTCAAGAAATGCTGTGAGGTAGAAAAGGTTGGTATCATTGTCTTTACAGTAGAGATAAGGAATTTGTTCAATAAAACATACTTGAAAAGTGACAGAAATGGAACTAGAGCCTTCTGATTCCTACTATTATTCTGCCTCTTTTGAAATGCTAAAATAATATTTGTTTCCCTAAAGACAGAGCTCATGAACCATTTGTTCAACAGCAGGAATCCATTATGTTCCTCTATGACTGGGTATTTTGCTAGGCACTGGGAAGGCAAGGTAAATGAGGCAGTCTTGGCCCTCAAAGGATGGACAATCTGTAAATATGTTTTATAGACCGTGTCACAACCTAATATGGAAATCACAGATTCAGAGAATTTGTCTCTGATTCCTTTTGCAAACAATATAATGCAGTCTTATATTTTCTCCTACAGTGTTACGAATTGCTTTTTCTGCAGGGTTGAGTGGATAGCCTTGGTAGAAAGGGCATTCTCCTCAAAACTGGGTACCTGGATTCTGTCTTTACCTCTGAAACTAACTTGTTGTACTTTGATCATTTAACCTCCTCAGTCCTTAGGTTTTTTATTTATAAAATGATCATAATAAAACTTGGTCCACCTATCTTGTAGGATTATTGTGAGAAAAAAATATTTTATAGGTGAAATGAAAAAATGTAGGAGGACTGGACAAATATGGGTAATAATGTCTAATTCTGGCTACTATATCGAGAAATTACTAAGAGATAACTAGTTTTATAATAAAACTGCAATATCCAGCACATTCTTTAATTGGTGGCATATCCACTGGGATCACAGGTGAAAAGTAAACTGAGGTAATAGAAATGTCAGAAGTGAAAACATATTTAATCATCACTCTGAAGACCCTGACATTCCAAGTAAGCTTTATCAATATAGTGTCCCAGGGTGAGGTAGATTGGAGTGCCATTTTTCCTTTGCTTTAGGCTGTTAATATAAAGACATACTTTTTTTATGTCAAACCAAGTGAGGATAAGTTATTGTTAGAAACCCATAATAATTCCAAAATTTTAAGACCTCAAAGGACTATATTTTTATGCAGTTCTACACTAAAGGAAAACCTCTGCTTTTGGATAAGCAAAGTGATGATGCATTTTCGCCCTCTAATTGTTTCCATTATGACCTTTATTATATCACATTTTACTTGTGTTTATATCTCTGTAGGAACAACACACAGGAAAGATTAGGACGCTATAGAGATAGTCATGTGGAGCGCTCATGAAAAATTAAATGCCCTCAGCATACACGAAAGTAGGTCATTTCATTTTTTATTAAATTTGTATATCAAAGTCATGGATTAACCTGTATTTGAGTATAATAATTAGATAAGTCTGAACTTTCTTTATTGTCAAAGCACCTACTATCTATAACAGACAAATAGTATCAAGTTAAAAGTTTATCCGAGAAGTTTCTTCCTCAAATTTCATTGCCCCTTGTCTCATATTTCATGATTTCACATGAACCTCTTACATACTTCTAGGCTTCTCTATCTAAATGACCTATTTTTATCTTCCATTGCTTGTGTCAGTAAAAGATGAAAAATCTCAGAACTATATAGAATATACAGGGCATTACTTTAGGAACCGTATCTGAATCCCCTGGTGTTAGAATTTCAAGGATGAGTATTTGAAGAAATGACACAAAGAACTTTATGCATTTCAAAGATAGAGGATGGCTGAGTAGACCAAGAATAAAAAATAATTCACTGTCTCTCAAGTGCAAATTACATGAAATGTCGGCAGACATTCCCCTCCTAATGTAAAACCACAGCACAGTAACTTGAGAAAGATTTTATCATTCCTGGAGACAGGATGATCCCTTTGGAGGACATTTGAAAACATTATTCTGAAGGTCTGAAAAGGACGTTGGATGGGTCATATGAAATATTAACTATACATTCAAATGTTATTTTAAAGTACTCTAGAGAAGGGGAATGCATTTGATTGTGGATTTCAAACAATGTATGAAAGAAGTAAATTGATATTTCACTTTCATCATCATTAAGAAAATATGACCTGTACTATTTTTGATTACTTATTGATTGGTTAGGAATAGTAATACTTTGGTTAATTTCAATTGCAAATTTTAGCTATTTTATGATAATATATTTTTCAGTGGTACCCACATCATGCTATATTAATAAGATTACTATTTTCTCATTTCATATAAACATCAGTACTTTTAACATGACATGGTTTTTTAACCATTTTTATATGGATATTTTTAGTTTGCTTGGGAGGGTAACACAAAATTCAACACAAAATTGCTCCTTAAATTCCACAAATATGCTGCCAAAGTGATAATTATTAGATTTGTAGTGCCCCAAATCAGATATTCACATGGTTCCTTGTGGTTTGATAATGGCTTTATGATTTAGATTTAAAAGATTTTGAAAGGTGAAGGATAATTGTACTGCCCTGAAATATCAGATGTTGAAGATTTGAAACATTACGGTAGTCACAAAAATCAACCAATTTCCCTTTGTTTTCATAGTGCAACATATTTTCCCTTGTTGAAAATGAAGGCATCAGCATAAAAGCCTCTTGAGCAAGAAAAATGTATATTGATCACTGTAAGTGTATTTCTGTAATACCTTGGAGTTACTGAAATTGACCCCAAACCATGCTTTATTCCCAAAAATATATTTCTTTCATGTGTTGATATTTATTGATTTATAGCTTAATAGAAATGCAAAATAATTTTCATTGCCAAAAAACACATTTGTATAACCTTGTCTTACAATTCGAATTTGTTTATAGCATTAGGAAAACATCACAAGTGTTATATTCACTATAAGAGCAGATTACCCATCATAACTCTTATAACACTTCTGTCCTCCAACACTGTGTTGAAATAGATATGCATATTGACTCATCCATGTTACCTCAAAGTACACCTGGCTAGTAGACATGTGGAAAAATCAGATTCTAGAGCTAAGGGCTCTTTGTGTTATAACCTGAGTTCTGGTTTTTCTCAGACTTACCATATCATCACTTTACACTTCACATTTTCCATTTGGAAGGTGGTGATAATGTTAGTCTTCCTATAGCTCAGTGGATGATACAGAAAGAGATGAGACAGCATATGTGAATAGTTCACAGAGCTTTGAAAGTTTTTGTGCAGATTGAGGTAATGTGTACGTCAAAGCTACTGGCTAAGTCAGGTGCTTCCTCGTTGTTATTTAGTTTCTCCCATCCTAAGGTCAAAGCAGGCTGCCTGCCAAGAGACATGGAATATCGTGAAGAACTGGCATACATTCCAGGACTTTAGCCCTGTCTCCCACATTCCTGATGACGTGGATCAAATGGTGACTGCCAGTGCTGACTGATAGTTTGCTTCATGATATACAGACCCTCAGTTGCTACTTAGAAACTGTCTTTTGTATTTCTTTTTTTTTTTTTTCTTAGCATCTTGAACTCTGGAGTAAGTAAAACACGGAGGAACACGTCTTATTGTACATGTACAATATGTACGAAATCATACTATCTTGTACTTGTCTTGTACATGTACAATATGTACAGAATTGTACATAATATGTTTCAGGTATTTTGAATGCTAGGTAAAGGTTAGAGAAGCATAATTAGCTGGATTAAACCACTATTCACTTAAATGCAAATAACTTGTTATACCTGTATGCTGTTATTTTATACTTCATTGTCACAATCTATACCATATGTTTAGCAAAAATAATAAAAATGGATTAAGAGCCTTACATAAATAATCAATGTGAGACAGTCACACTAAGCACAATATTAAAAATATACCTTAACTAGTTTATAATTCAGGAACAAAATGTAGTGCTTAGGGAAATCATATGTATTTTTGACTCCACAGATACTTTGTTGGTAAGCAAATTTATGATTACACAGGTATGGATTTGTGATTTCTTCATAAAATAAAGCAAGAGAATAAGGTATCACTATGAATTTAAAAACATTCTTAATTTCATTATATTTTTCAGAACATTTTGAGTAAATAAAGATGATGAAACAGAGACTAAACAGTTGAAACCAGTGGAATGTTGAATCCATATTAGAGCAGTTAAAGCTATATATTTTGATATATGGAATATCCTGTGAGGCTCCTGAGGGGGAAGATATTTTAGAATCTATTTCCTTTCAGGAGTACTTTTTGAAACTAAAACACTTCCCCTAACCCACTCAAAAATTATGTATGTCAGTTTCTAAATGTTCTAATACATTTGAAAATTAACTTTGCATCATTGGGTCAATTTAAGATCCTGGTTCTATCTTTAGTAGCTCCTCCGTATGCACTAAAAAAGGGCAAATTCAATAATGTCATTTCGCGTTCCTTCATAAACTATCTTCCCTGAGCAGGATCTCTCCCTCCGCACTGGGACACACACACACACACACACACACACACACACACACACACACACACACACACACACACACACACACACACACACACACACACACACACACACACACACACACACACACACACACACTTCCTGCTCAAGCTTATTTACTATTACTCCCATATATTCTTTAAACCTCTGTTTTAGCTGCCCTGCTGTTCTCATCTTTCCATACACAGGAAGCCATATTTCCCTCTCTGTGTCTGTGCTCAGGTTTTTCCTGGGCCTGGAACACTTGCCCTTCTAATCTCTTCCTGTCACAGTCTTAAGTGAATTCTCCACTGAATACACCAAAACTAATATCCTCCTCCTCAGAACCACTGTAGCCAATGCACAGTTTAGCAGATTGTCTTATATAACGGGTGGTGACATAAAGATAAATTACTAATGTAGAAAATTGAAGTGAGAAGTAATTAGAATACTTTTCCCGCTTGAAGTCACTGTTGAAAACCGAAAAGTGGTGTTTTGTTTCGGGTACTATTCAGTTGGCTGCCTTATTTTTGCAAATCTCTGAAGACTATAGAGTAAACAGTTGCTCTGATATCCTAAAAATCCGACAAAATGATTGTAAACAGTTTAATACTTCAGACATTTCATGTATGAGTTTCAGATTTATAGTGCACTTAAAATCATCTGTATCTGTGAACACGCACGCAGGCACATTCCAGGTCTTATTAATAGGTCGTTGAATCTCTTTTAATAACATATCTTTATCTTAGCACATGTAGAAAGGAAAAAGACCATTTATGTTGCTTCCACTCACTGTTGAAATCTGTCATGTACCCAGGAAAATAATTTCTTTGAATCTGCTTTTTAATGCTTCTATAACATCATAATCGATAAAATGTAGATTGTATTATATAATAGATAATATGCATAATGTATAATCTATAAAATAACTCATGTCCTACTACATGCAGGATGGCATCAGTTTCATTACATATCATAAACCACACCACATACCGTGGAAGGATGGGGTAGGCAGATAGTGCGAGTGTGTTTGTGTGTGTGTATTAGCAGAGGTTAAAGTTCAGGTTACCTTTTGAACCCTGTGATGCAAGGGAAAACAAGTATCGTCCTAAGCAAAATGTGTAAGGATGTTGCCGTCAGCATGTATTTTCTATCCTTCCCCTACATCCTACAACGTTCAGTCACTATGTATTTGATACTTTAATTCCCAGACATTGCAGACCAGGACAGATGGATGCTGGAATCCTGGGAAAATCTTGGCTGAAGACATGGGTTTATTTTCCGCAAAGAACACGAGATAAGAGAATCTTAAAAATGAGATGGGAAGAAAT